>NW_015386425.1:605473-657859 GCF_001527695.2 Protobothrops mucrosquamatus
TGTATTTTGTATTTTTTGTATTTTGTGTATATTATTTGTTTTTAATATGCTGTGAACCGCCCTGAGTCCTATGGGAGAAGGGCGGTATACAAATTAAAATAATAATAATAATAATAATAATAATAATAATAATAATAATAATAATAATAATAATAATAATAATAATAATAATAATAATAATAATAATAATAATAATAATTGTTTCACGAGATTCTTGGCTTTTTAAATTAAAAAATATAGCAAAGGCGATGCAGGGAAATTTTATGCTTTATTATTCCCATCACTTGCGTCATGGCTTTTACTGATTGGTAAAAATTGTGATGCCATTGAAGACAACAACAGCAACAACAAAAATCCATTAAGTAAGTTAGTTCAGTAGCTACTGAGAAAAGTCTCTGATTTTTCATAGAGAATCTGGGAATTAAGTAAATATGGAATATTTATCATTTATGGAAGAAAATATGCTGCTGGTTCAGAAGCACACCGTATTACAAAAGTGAGAGAAGAGTTGTTCTTCTGTTGAAGATTAACTACAAATTTAAATTCTGCACTATACACAAAATCTCCACTTGCTTTTCATGGATCACAATGGAAGGAACTAAAGAAATTAAATCTAACAAACTCTCCAAATTCCTCATGGTTGGAGCTCACCATTAGTACTTGTAGTATCTTCTCTACTTTTCTGTATGAAACGGCAACTTGACCATTATTTTATATTTCCATAGAGATTAGGTTGGAGAAAAATTTGCAACTTGGGATTCTTTTTTCAGTACTGCTGAAAAAAAAGAAAGAAAGAAAAAGAAAGTTTTTAAAAAATGACTTCAGAGAATATTATCTTGGTTCTAGATTAATAGAAACTTGGAATGTAAGGAAGGTACTTCAGTGCAACTAGTACAGCTTCTCCAACAGATGTTGCAACCATCCAATCTCTGTTTGAAAACCTCCACTAAACATTAATCCACAGATTCCAGACTCCATCGCTGAATAGCTCTTACTGTTAGGTAATTTTCTTGTTATCCAACCAAAATTTACTTCAGCTCTTACCTATTATTTTATTTCTATCTTCTGGAACAACTCTGAATAGTTCTGCCCCATCTTCTACATGAAGCTCTTCAAATACTTAAAGACACCGATTATGTCTTACCAGACTCTTCTTTTCTCCAAACTGAATGTACACAGTACCTCCAAACATTCTTTGAAAGTTTCCTTCTAGGGTTCACAAGTTTTAGTTGGTTTCAGTTTGTCAGTATAATCTGACCAAGTAGAATAAAGAACAATGACATTCTTCTGTTGATGTAGTTTACAATGGCATTTGCTTTTTTTTGTTTGTTCATTTGTTTGTATTTACAGCAGATTGTTGGCTGATGTACAGATTATGAACCATCAGGACAACTAGATTGTCAACTCTGCAAATGAACCTGGCTTCAGCCATTTTTCCCCTCATTTGAGGTTGCCTCATGAAACGGAGGAAGGGGGCTTGCCCAGGTGCTTCACTAGTCAAAACAATCAGCTGTCCTGTGGGAACCAAGGTCATCTGTTGGTCTCACAATCAGAGATGGGCATTGTATAAGAAAGCCCACCAAATGTATTTATTGCGGAACATAGTCAATTACATAGTTTTGGGGGTGGGAATTTTATACTTTGTAACTGAAGGATTGTTGTGGGGAATTCAGACTTGGTTTCACTTTTGACTGTGTTGATACTTTATAACTAATAAACATGTTCTTTGAGGAATTTGCAAGCCTCGGAGTTCTACTTTATTTGTCTCTGTCTGTCGGAACCATGACGTACAGTAGATACTGCTCTGAGTAGGGTCACTCCAATCTTATACTCATACCTTTAATGTTTTTACACAGCTGGAAAACCTTACATCTCTTCTTGTTACTAGGGTTTGTTCCACTGTTCAGCTTCTCAAGATATTCCTAAATTTTGATCTATGCTCTAAAGTGTGTGCTATCTCCCTAACTTTTATAATTTGCAAATTTGATAATTATGTTTTAGACCCTCATCCAAGTCTTGATTCTCTTTGGCATTATTTATTTGTTTGTTTGTTTGTTTATGTATTTATTCTCACTATTATTTTTTATAAATAAGTCAAGGAGGCAAACATATCCAACACATCTTCCTCCTCTTATTTTTCCCACAACAACAACCCTATGAGGTGGGTTGGACTGAGAGAAAGAGTGACTGACCCAAAGGTATCCATCTGGTTTTCATAGCTAAGGTAGGACTTGAATTTACTGTCTTCTCCTTTCTAGCTTGGTGCCTTAACCACTAAGGAGAAACTCTCAAGGTTTCAAGATTCTGTAATTAGAGTGGTTGTAAAAGTTGATATTCAAAACACTTATAATATAAACCTGGTAGCCCATTGGGACTTGGTATTTTCTCTGTTTTAAACTTTTCTATAGCATCTGATATTTCGAAGGTTGCTATTGGTCACTCATAATTTGTTTCTGGGATTGTGGAAGTTCTGGTAAATTTTGTTTTTTTCCAAATAGTGATGATTTTTTCCCAGGGAAACTTCCTGTCTCTTGCACAAATCTGAATAAAAATCTTGAAATTATCTTTGAATACTTGCATCATCTGTTAATACAATCTCATGCGAATCCTTCCTTAACACCATGTTTTTATACCCTCATTCAAGTCTTGACTTTCTTTTGTATAGGAGGTATCAAAGGAGAAACACTCTTAGAACATCAAGATTCTGTAATTAGAACCTGTATAAATAGAGTAGACTTCAGTATTTTTGTTGCTGTATGTTTCCTAACATGGCTTACCTCAAAGAAGTGATGGTTGTGCTATTAAATTATATTTGCCTGCCTGAGACAAACCAGGTTTTTCATTGCCCAGATTGTATGCTTCTGTTTGGAAATGTTGGAATCCTTGTGTTGTTAGTGACACTGTAAAAAGGGGAGTCATGCTACTCTATGGTAGCCCCAAATCAGAAAGAATTAGATAGTATCTTTTCAGACTAACAACTTTTGTTACAAAGCATAAGCTTTCTTGAGCTGGAGCTGATTTCATCAGATACAATGGAATGGCTAAGCCAATGTTTAGGTATGATGAAAGGTACCTGGGTGACTTTGAATCAGTCACTCTGTCTCAAAATATCCCACCTCACAGGATTGTCATTGTGTAGAAAATAGTAGGCAGTAGTATTGGATATGTTCAGGGTCTTGACTTATACATGAAAAAAAAGAACTAGGGTTAGGACTAGGATTAGACTAATAATAATAATATTTATGATAATGATAATGTAGGATTTAAGTTGGGATGAAGTAGGAAAGAAAATAAGGGAAGACAGATTGGTTATGTAAATCCAGTTACATATAAACCAAATTACAAATACCTTATCAATTAACAATTGTAATGAGTTAAAATCCACTGTGCATCAGAGATCTGGAATCTTTTGATATATGTGAGGTCAGCAATTTCTCACTCAATTGTACCAGGAATGTTATACTTTTCAAGATGGCTACGTTGAGATCTGTATTGGAGTGTCTGGGGAGATTGAATCTGATATTAGTTGATCCTTGTTCTATGTCATGATGTCACACTTGTATCCTTTAATTCTGCTTCACTATTTTCTAGGCTCTCATCTATTTCCTCTGTAAGATTCAGTTTAAAGCCACTGGATCTAGTTTGCCAGGCACGGTTATGACCCAGGTCACTAGGTAGAGGCAGGCTTCAGTAAAGTCCTTTATTGCTCTGCTATTCCATGAAAAATGGCCCTACAATGGCCAGTAAAGCTCCAGCCCCAAACTTCCCCAAAGGCAGCCACCCACAGTCCCACAAATAAAAGCCAATAGTCAACAGAACCAATTCATAAAGGCAGAGAGAAAATCCAAAAACAAGGTACAAGTCCACAAGCCAAAGACCATAAGTCATACACAAGGTTCAAAGTCTTCAAGGCAAGGACCAGAATCCACAAGCAAGGTTCAGAGACCACAAGGCAGAACATGATTCAAAGCAGTTTTTTTCCAGGGCCAGGGAAGTGCCTGCTGAAGCAAAACAATTGTTCCTGACAAAGATACCCTCCCCTGCCCTCTGCTTAAATCAACTCAAGCCAGGTTCCTTGTGAGGAGGGGCAGGGTGGCCTCTTCACCAGCAGCCTTGCAGATCTCCTTTGAGCTTCCCTCCGTTCTACTCTTCATGCCCTCAGATCAAGTGGGGGAGGCAGCTGTTCCTCATCAGAAGGGATCTGCTGCCTCTCATCACCACTGCTTATCTGCAGCCAATCCTCCCCTGTGTTTGTGAGGGCAGGTAGCTTCCAGTCTGGTTGACCACCTCCCCCAATACCTTGGAGTGCCTGAGACAGCATTGTCCTCATTCCCTGGACTCTCCAGACATTCTGGGGAGAAGTGCCATCCCTGTCAAATGGTCCTGGTTCTAACCCCTCCTCCTCCTGCAAACTGGGATCCTATGGAGCCATGACAGGCACATTCCAGATCACATTCCTAGAAGTGTGACCTAGATAGCCAGTTGTTCACTTACACCATTATTCTCTCTCTTTCTGAGTAATTATCTTTGACAGGAAGCCCTGAACAAAACATCACCTCTGCCTCCAGCTTTTTCACTCTCCTCTCCTCTGCTTTTTAATCCCTTGCAGTTGTCAAGGCCATGTTTGGCTGTGTCATTTATTCCATGCGGATTAGTAGAAATAGATATATGTCAATGCATTTAAGGAGTCTTTGGTAGTCTTTCCATCACATCCTGAATGTGTGCCCCAGGATGGCATTAAGTTTCTCTGATAGACTGTCTGGACAACAGATTGCTGCTTTGATCTCTCTCTATAGGAGTCTCCAATCACCATCACCCATCACAGTGTTGTCTTCAAATTAACTTTGGAGATTTCTTTACTGATTAATTTACAGTGTTTAATACACCACAAAGGAACAAAAAGCTTGTAGTAACAGTTAAAAGGATATCCACACTTTAACACCGAAAGTACAGTACAATGTAAACACTCGGGATAAATAAAACCAGATTAATAACTTAAAACAATATTAATCATTTTATATAAATATAATCATTATGCTTGCCAGTATAGTATTAAGAATTTGGTAGTATAGCAGGGCTGATTTAAGCCATGGAGAAGTGTTGTTTGGAAAATAAAAAATGGATTCTTAAAATGATTGTTTTTTTCCTGTTTGTTTTCAGTTGTAATTCTATGATTGTAAATTACATTTTGTACTTATATTTTGTGTTTTTTCTTTTTTATTGTTCTGGTTTTGATCTGTAATAAATAATACTAAATGATTGCAAAGGTCAGAGAGAGGCTGTATATAAAATAATAACTCATTTTATTTAAACACTATTCTACCAATGCAGATCATCATGCAAATATATAGCATAGCGAGTGGATTCAAAATGGAGGCTATGGTCAGGCAAACAAAACTCATTTTATATTCATTCCATTAAGTATGACACAAATATTAAAATTGTGATCATCTTGTTATGCCCACCAGTTGGGAGCCAGTTACTGTCTCCATGGATGTCCCTGCTGGTGGAAAAACTGTACTATATAATTAAAAGAAATACTGATCTTCAGTAGTCCTGAACCATTTAACCTGCCTTAGTAGATATTCATAGTGAAAATATAAGACTTTAATTGAATGAACTGCTCTAAAATATTTATTGAGCTGTATGAATAAGCCAATCAATACATTCATTCAAAAGAGAACCAGTAATATGGAGACATTTGCAAATCTACTTACTTCTTCTGTCACATGGTCTTGATTTAATTCTATCTCTGGCCACCATATTTGTAGCACATTACCGTAGCAAAGCTGTTGATGGTCATGCTTCCTTTTTTCTGTCTAAGCCGAAATTCCTTTGTTTGGCTCTCCTGGACACTTACAGCTAGGCAGAACCAGAGTGAAAAAGTTACCACTTGCATTCCTGCAGATTACAAATTTGGGCGACCATGCTTTCTAAGCCTTTAAGAGAATGGTTTTCTTTTAATCTAACCTGTCACTAAATTAACTATAAAAACAATATGTGTCTTTCAGCTTATTTGTATGGATGGATGCTCAAATGCCAACAAGCTTATTCCAGTAAAACTCATTAACTCATATATGTAATCATTTCCAGAGTAGTAATGTGTATTACAGTTACCCAGGAATATTTTATTGGCGCTGTAATTATTCACTGATGTACAAAGTTTAAACACTGAGAAGAAAATCTATTAGGACAATTGGTTTCCCTTTCTGCCCTTGCTATATATTCCCTCATAATATATTATCTACTCCTGTCAGAACTAATGAAATAGTCACTTGAAAATGTTTACTATTACTTCTTATTCCTAAAACAATATTAGTCCTGATAGAAAGAAATGAGGAAAAAGGAAGGATACAAGACAATGAAGTTACATGAAGAAAAATCTTACAGAAATGTAAGTTTGGTGCCACTCTCAATACAACCATGTTAATACTGTAAGAATCATAAAATATAATGATTGGAGGAGACTTACAGTAGGTGATTAACCTCCTGTCCAATGCAGTACTCCACTGTCAAATACAAGTATCCAATACAGGAAACCACTTTTAATCCAAAACAACTTCATTAAGGTATACCTTAATGCTCCATTTTCATTTAAAGTCAATATTGAGATTCCTTTCAATATTGTCTTTATGGACTTATTGTACAAGTTGTACAAAAAACTTACACTAATCTGATGTTTCCAGATGTGTTTCCATCCAGTATTTAAAACTATTCTAGTCTGTTTATTTATGCCATAGGCCAATTCAACAGTACTTAGCAGAGTTTCACATGTAGAGAGCATGCATGCAGTCATACAACCAAAACATCTATCTCTTTTGGAGACTTGTGTTTTTTATAGAGTAAAATTAGGATTTCACAGTGCCCTGTTGGCCGGCCACCTCAACAGGTAGTTGATGCCACTAAAATTTTCAGGCATCTTTTACCACACTGTTTATCAACTTTATCAACTTTGAGATGCATGGATTTCAACTCTCAGACTTCCCCAGCCAGCATTTTTCTCTACAAACAAAAAAAGAAAAAGAAAAAAGGAAAAAAAGGAAAAAAAGAAAGAAAGAAAGAAGAAAAAAACCAAGAGATTTCCTTCTTCTTGTCTCCCCTTAAGAACTATTTTGCCCTAAGATTCATATTACCGATTAATTTCATTTGATTTGTATTGCCTACTTCTACTTAAGATGCACTCGTGCAATTAATAACAGATCATAAATAAAGTAGCAACAAAGCATTTAAAGTCAGTATTAACCAAGACCTATAGTGAAAAAACTTCATGAAAGAGGAAATATCTTGATTCCTTTTATAGAAGCACAAATAATGATGGCTATTACTCACTCTCTCTTAACCCAATTCACCTCAGAGGATTGTTGTTGTGAGGAAAATAGGAGGAAGAAGATGAGTTGGATATGTTTGCTGCCTTGAGTTATTTATAAAAATAATAAAGACAGGATATAAATAAATAAATGAACTTCTGGGAAAAACTGAGACTCTTCCTGTATACCTGACAAATATGTCTTAAAATGTGAGGACATTTCCAGTTGATTTTATGAGTGAACAGCTGAAATGTTCATGTTGATTTGTTCTAAGGCAAGAAACTTGTATGTAGATAAAATGCTACACCCAACAAAAACTCATGGACAGACATGAGCTCTCAGCTCCCAGTTCTTTAGTGAAACACACCCCAAGAAACAGATGGCATTGATGTTCCTGGACGCACAGAAGGCAGTTGACTTACTAACAGATATGGGGGAGTTGAAAACCAAACAACAATTAGAGGAACAAGGAATAAAGAACGATTGGTACATGAGAAGGCAAATACAATTTAGATATGAAAAAGATGTTAAAATAGATGGTTTTAACTTGGGGACAACAGAGTTAGATGAAATACTCACAGGAACGGAAGAAAAATGGATAAAAAAATGTACAGTTACCTAATACATATGGAGTTAGAGGAGGAACAAGTGAAAGAGACAATGATAAAATGGACAAGGAATTTTGGATATACAATTGAATTAGATAGATGGCAGCAACTATGGGAAAGAAACTATAAACTGACAATGGCACTGCGTATAAAGAAAATGTGTACAAAATGTTCTATAGATGGCACATGTCTCCAGAAAGATTAGCTAAAATGTTTAAGGACAGATCTATGAAATGTTGGAAATGCCATCAAATACCAGGTTATTTTTATCATATGTAGTGGACGTGTGTAGAAGCTAAAACTTATTGGAATATAATTAGAACATGGATAGAAAAGATGATACAACATTGTATGGAACTAAGACCAGAAATATTCCTGCTGGGTATTTTACCAGGGAAATATAATGAGAAAACATATTTGATTATTCATATAATTACAGCAGCCAGGATTGTGTTTGCACAAAATTGGAAAGCACCTGAACCCCCCCCCCCAGAGGGAGAGGTGATTGGGAAAATACTGGAATGTGCAGAAATGAATAGATTAACAATGATAATTAAAGATAAGACAAAGTCAGAGTATTATGAAATTTGGGTATTATTTAAGATTGGGTGAAAAGAGAATATACAGTAGTTAAAAGATAGTTAACACCAATTTAGATGGAAGAAAAAGGAGGAGATAAGGAGGGAGACCAGGCAACACAGTATGGAATAACCAGAGGTTGTATAAATATTTATAGAAGTATATACCGAGAAGGTCAGATAAATAGAAGTATTAACATAATAGAAAATTAATCTTATTATATATATTATATATAGGGAAATTTAGAGAGAGGAGTTGCTTGGACATTATCCCTGAATTGTATCTGAAGAGGGATGAGAGGAAAGAAAGGAGAGGAGAGAAGAGAGTAAAGGAGGAGGGAAGGAAGTAGGAAGGTTGGAAGAGAAGAGGAGGAGAAGTGGGGAGAAATGGGAGGGGAATGGTGAAGGAAAGAGGGGAGGAGAGGAAGAAGAGAGAAGTAGGGAAGAAAGAGAAGAAAGGGAGAAAGAAGGTAGAGAAGAAAGAGTAGGAGTGTGGATACAGTGAAAGGGGAAATGGGCAAGCAACACCAAAATTTATGTGTATGTATTTATTTTATTTTATTAAGAGTATCTGATAGATAAGAATGTAAAAAGAATGTATGTTAACACGTGATAAATATCGCGGTATATTTGTTGATAAGTATGGGGGAAAGTTGGGAAAAATAAAAAAAATCTTGAAAAAAAAATCCCATACTTTTAATAAGATATACTGTGAAGAAAACAGAAGCCATTTACTTCAGACTATTAAAAGGACAAATTACGTTCCTTTATCAGTCAACAAAATAATTGTCTAGGATATGAAGATTTGGCCAGAGATTTTATTTGCTGTTTCTCAATTTCCCTTCATGAAAAATACCTTGGACCAACCTCAATTTCGGGCAGATGCATAATGCCTTGTACTACATTATTTTGTTATTTTTTCTGTTCTCCTTTGAGATCAGCACTGATCAAGCTCAGTAGAGGATACAAGACTCATAAGAGGATATTGTACAACTTTTTTCTTATTGTTTTATCTGATCCAGTATGATCTCAAAGTTCACTTTTTAAAAAAGTGAATGAATGTATTGTCCTGAGCTTTCTATTTGATGAAACCTCAGGATTAGCCATGATTGAAAATTATGACTCTCCAAAATTAACTGGAAAACTGTATTATAATCTCTGGAATGAGCAAAACAAGAGCTTTCTATCTGACAAGAAATATTATGGAACACATAGACATATTTTTACAATAATTTAAAGCAGTATTTTTAAAACTCAGCAACTTTCAGATATGTGGACTTCAATTCCCCAAATTTCCCAGCCAATATGTTAAATTGGGAAATGTTAAAATTATCATTAATTTGTGGTGATAACAATCAATGATAAAAATAAATGTACTATCTGGAATGATGTCTTTATTCCAGATTATGCCTATATTGAAAAATGATATATTTTTTATCAAAGACAAAAATAATTATCAACCGGGGAAAAACACAACAGAAACTTAAGATTTTAGAGGACTCAAAAGACAGATGAGGACTGAGGCACTGACTCTCAAATTATACTTTGCTGCATGTTGTATATATATGTATGAAGGAATGGATAGCGTTAAGAAATAACAGAATGTTGGATCTAGAGGATCATAATCTGACATTTGGGTGGCATGGTTTTATGGTATGTCAAAGTAAATGTAACTGTAAATTTTAAGAATCATTACCTGAGATATACATTATTAAGAATATGGAATAAAAAAACCCAGACTGTGTCCTAAAACATTTTCACCAACATCCAGGCAAGAAGCTTTTATAGAAGAGAAACAGTGGATAAAGTATAATGGTTAACATATGAGGACTGATTTATATATTGTTAGGAACAAATTAAGATGAAGATATGGGAATATGGGAACAATTAGCAACAGAAGGACTTTTTTTCAGTGGCTTTCTTATAATGAGATGAAAGAGAGATTTAATATGGACAAAAGAACAATTGGGATTGAGAAAAAGAATACTGAATTTGAAATAGAGCTATGTATAAATGATTATAAATGTACTACAATGTACAAATTGTTATGAAGAAACATAGTATGAATAGGTTAAAGATTGTATGGTGAAATTTGGTTATAATCTAAATATGGATACATGGAGGAAATGTGAGAACTGGTTTAAATGTACATTGTGCTATAATTTAAGAGAAAAGTTTTAACAAAATGATGTACCAGTGGTATGTGACATTGGCTAAATTGTCTAACATGTATAAAGGAACATCCAATCCAATGTTCCAATCCAAAAGGAAGAAGGACTTTTTATCATGCAAGGTGGAATGTGAATAAGTCCAAGGCTTGAAAAAACAAGTTTTGAGAGCAAATCCATACCCTGATACAAAAGATAACACAGACTAATATCATGATGAAACCGGAATTATTTCTTCTGGGTTTTATGGATAAGGAATTAGAAAAAAAAAATGGAACATTTGCATTGTATATAGTAACTGCGGCAAGATTATTGTTGGCAAAAAGTTGGAAAAGCAATGAAATAGCTACAGTGGAAGATTGGACCATAAAATTAATGAACCTTCAAAAAATGCTGAAGCTGGGCAGTTCGGTCAGAGAAAAACAACAATGTCTCTTTTTGAAAGATTAGTAACTTTTCACATTCATATCTTTTATAACCTTTCATCTTTGGTGAAGTAAAGATCAAATTGATGTTTTGGGGATGTGGAGATTAAAAAGGGATGAAGAGAATAGGGGAAAGATTAGGATTCTAAATATTAAATAGAAAGAAGGGTAAAGGGTGATTATCTTAACTGTATATTTTCTTTTCTTTTTTAATTTTCCCTCTTTTTGCTCTTTTTCTTACCTTCTATCTTTTGATATCTTTTTTCTTCTATACTCTTACTTGGTGAAAAAGTCTGATTATACACATACATGCACACACAAACTCATAATGACTGTTTTGGACAAATTCCTGTCACTATCAGTCAAGAGAAACAAATAAGATGAAGCATTATCCAAAACAATTGGAAACTGTTCATTTATTTCTTCTGACTGATAGTGACAGCAATTTTTATATCTCTATGTATAACTATCTGTATGTATCTCAATATCTATATACCTACATAGCAATATCTTTCATATAGGCCATTATAATGTGTTATTCTAGGGAAAGTACTTGTTCTGTTGCAGATCTATGAGTAATTAACTTGATTAATTTCATTAGATGTTTGAAATAAATTATTAAATGAATATATTATTCACCCAGTTATGGGAATATGAGGGTAATCTATGAACATATTACTGAAATAATTTGATGGATTTCATGTTTTATAATAAATTGTTCAATTTGTTTTTCATTATTCATACAGGTCTAATAGTAGCTCTGGATGAGTTTTAGCTCATGAACTACAATAGCATATTTTATCTAAAGATATTACTGGAGTTGGTTTAAAAAAAAAAAAAAAAAAAACACCACAAGGTTTTTACCTTGTAAAGCAAACTGTACCAAAAGTTTTATGTGTTAAAAATATAGAATGTTAATCATGGTGAATTACTCTCCTTCTAATTTTTTAATAATTGCAATCATACATATTAGAATGCCTCCAAGATTTTAAACTGCATCCAGAAATGCTTTCAGGAGCTGATTTTCTATAAGATTATTTTCTACTATTCCATTATATGACTCGGTTTGCTACCAAACATCAACAAATGATCATTAGGATGGTGTCCCAGTATCAAATACGGAGATAGATCTCTGTCCTCACAAAGGAAGCTCTGGTCTCAGATATATCTTTTCCTGCCACTGTGCTTCATTTGCAAGGGTTCTTTTCACCTTCAAGTCTATTATGCTGGTGAAATCCTTCAGGAGTTTTGAATCATACTCACTCCCTTTGTTCTGCCCAGATACAACTCACTTCTTATTCAGCCACAAGAGATTATTTACATATATAACTTGACTGCACCCACAGTTTGCATTTTAGATGCATACTTAAATTATGGATGGTATATTGCTAAAGGGGAGGGGAAGGAAAAAGTATGCTCTGGAAGCCAATTGTATGTGCAATTCTTTTCTCACAGAAGGAAATCTTCATCCAGCTAGGAATTCCTTATAAAAACCTGTTTGTGAACCTATATACATCTTAACTCAGTCATGATGTCAGATAGTGAGGCTATATACCGCTAAATTGTACAACATCAAAATGACTAGCAACTGAACGGCCTTTTAGCATAAGTTTTTCTTCCTACAAACCAGAGATGTTTTGCATCTTGAAATCAATTCTGAATAACAAAATAACAGAGTAAGAGAGTTAGAAGGGATCTGGAGGTCTTCTATTCCAGCCCGCCGCTCAAGGAGGAAACCCTATACCATTTCAGACAAATAGTTGTCCAGTCTCTTCTTAAAAACCTCCAGTGTTGGAGCATCCACAACTTATAGAGGCAAGTCGTTCCACTGATTAACGGTCTTAATTGTCAAGAAATTTGTCCTTAGTTCTAGATTGCTTCTCTCCTGGATTAGTTTTCATCCATTGCTTCTTGTCCCTCCTTCAGATGTTTTGGAGAATAGCTTGATTCCCTGTTCTTTGTGAAAACCCCTTAGATCAGGGGTGTCAAACTGGCAGCCTGCAGGCTGGATGTGTCACGTGCAGGCCACGCCCACCCCAGCTCCGCAAAGGCAAAAAACATTGCAATACATCACAATACATCACGTGATGCGGTCGAGTTTGACATCCGTGCCTTAGATATTGGAACACTGCCATCATGTCACCCCTAGTCTTTCTTTTCATTAAACCAGTGTTTCCAATTGCTTCTTTCTTTTTAAAATTCTCTTTTTTAAAAAAAGATAAAATAAGGCGGTAATGTTCCAGAACGCAGCAAGAGAGGTGATCTCTGATCACTTGAGTTGCTAACATATTCTGGTTTTACACTGTTCCAGTTCACTGGAAAATCCAGAGAACAAAATGACATGCCAACTCATTCATGCATTCAAATCACTAACAATGATGTGCTAGACTAATGGGAGCCTCATGCCATGTTTTCTTCAAAAGGAAAAGTGCAGAACTGCTCAGATTTTTTTCAGTCAGAGAGTTCACCAAATAAGCATCCTGGTTAAGGTTTCCCCCAGCTGATGCTATCCATCTAATATATTGGCTTTTATGGTTAGATGTTAGAGCCTGAACATCTTCAGGAGACCTATCTTTATACATGCAATAATGAGCCAGGCTCACATAGAAATCAACTTGACCAGGGTCATTGGAGTAATTTTGGCAAGGACAGTATGAATATACTGTAGCAAACAATGCCATATATAGAGAAATATTTTTTTATTTTAAAATTTCAGGAAGGGAACTATACTGTATGTTTACTAGGAAAAATGCTTTAGTTGAATTAAAAGGGTCACTTTTTGCATGGTAGGGTATACTTGCAGATAAGTGTTAGGTTTCTCTTGATTAACGATTATAAACATTCTAACAGTGCATCAGCTCGAATTTTTATACAGGAGGTTCTCAATAAACACAAATACTGGTACTATTAGAGAAGTATAACCACATGAAGACAAAAGAAACAGATTGCAGGTCCTAAGATCATGGTTCCCAAGGGTATTAAAATTGTTTAAGAGTCAATGTATTTCCCTATGGACAAACAGATAAAAGATTAATAATGGCTACTTTATTGGACCCTTGCTATTTTAATGTATCTAGCAACGCTTGTGCTCTGTGTGCATGTGTGTTTCAGTCTGTTGTAGTTCTCTTCCAGCAAATGTAATTTAATGGAGCCTGGGGCTAGTGGCACAGAGATTCATAATGTTAGATATTCCTGAAATAGCAGCAAAGGTCAAGAGGGTCCTAAATAGTCACAGTGATCTATGTCTATCTTAATCTAACATTTGCCATTTGCTCCAGAAGACAGACATAAACTTCAGCAGTACTGTCTTTAGTGAGTAATGATAAAATAAGAAATATTGAATAGTATAGCAAATACCATTGAGGATAACATTCAAGATAACATTCTCAGTTAAACACACACACACACACACACACACACACACACACACACACACCCCATAAACCAAGATCTTGAGTCTAGAAATTTTCTCATGGAAAGCCATGCATTTTACTTCCATGACAGATTGTTTATTTAATTTATTAAGTTGTAGCCTATCTCTTTGTCTAAATCAGGCCCTTGATTCCAAGGGCATTTCAAAAGGTTACAACAATGAGTTGCAGCATAATTGTAGATAACATGAAGACTTCTATAAAAATGGCATAGCAGGTAACCAAAAAGTATTTTAAATTCAATTTGTTTTCCAAAGAAATTAGGAGCTGAGCTTTGAAAGTATCTATATGGTAATATTTGAAAGGAATACATGCCAGTACTAAGAAGTCCCTGTTAATAATCAGCTTATCTTTGAAAGTAAATAACTTTTTTATGGTCTTTTCACTGGTGGTAGTAAAGAAAGGCTAAGATGTTGAAAGGACTGGAAACCAAGTCCTATGAGGACCAGTTAAAAGACATATGTTTAGTTGGCAGAAAAGAAAGTTGAGAGGGGATATTAGCTGTCTTAAAATATTTGAAGGGCAGTCACACTATAGAGGGTTTAGACTTATTTTCATTTGCTCTAGAGAGAGTAGAACTAATGGGATGAAACTTCAAGGACACAGATACAAATTAGACATTAAGAAGAACTTCTTGACAGTAACAGCTGTCAATCATGGGAACAGATTAGTGCATGAAGTGACTTCTTCCCCTTCACTGAAGGTTTTCAAACAGAGACTGTCTGGTCCTCTATTGGGGATGGCATTTTGAATCCTATAGAGTGCAGGAAGTTGGATTTAATGGCCTTTTAGGCCCCTTCTAATCTATGATTTTGTCCTTGAGCTGACAAAACTGCACTTGTGATAGCCCCGCATTCAGCCATAGTTACCTACTAGTTGTTCATATATTCACACAGATACCCCCAAAAAAGAGCTTTGTGTTAGTTAGCTGATAAGAAAAGCTAAGAATATCATTTAGCTTCCCACTGGAAAATGTTCCCTCAGGAGGGACAAATGTTATAAGGTTGGCATTAGCAATGGAAATCAGGATCTGTGGGATGGGCAAGGGGTATTTCATATCAATATCAGCACTTTATAATTTTTAAACTTTTTAAAAAATATATTTATTTAACTTTGGAGACCCCCCCAAGGCCCCCATATCACACTTTGAGAGCCACTGTTTTATGTAATCACTCTAAAAGACTCTAATCACTACTTAGACTTAGTCACAGCACAAACATGCCCAGATAATATCTTTCCTTGGTGTTGCCCCCTTGAAATTACTTTATTTTCAGTACAACCCAAGAAAAAGTTGGGCTTAAGTTATCAATAGTTGTATTGATGTAAGCATAGGGTTTTGTGGTTAGTTCTCCCCCCACCTCTCATTTGGACACTATTGAAGAACAATGTCAAGTTAAAATCTACTGTGAATGGTAGTAGTGTAAACTTTTCTACCAGCTCAAAGATTTGTGGATAGCTTTTCAACTCAGCAATGGGAAAAGGTCCTTAGTGTGACACTTAACACATCTGTTCTCTTCTGCTCATCCAGTGATTAACACTCCAGTGAGAAGAGTTAAAATTTAAAGTCTACTTGAATGGTTAATAGGGAAGCTGAAAAGAAGGTTCATTTTCTAAGTGTATCAGGTTTATCATGTATAAGCCACTTCTACGGGAGTTTTTTTTAATAACTTGCCTGCATAACATATTTAATTCTAACATTGATATAAAATACTTCCCCAGGACATTTACTATACCAGCAAAACTAATAATTCTAAGAGTGCTTAATCTTCTTCAATAAACATAAGATCAAAATTGATAATTTAAGCAATAGGTGACTTAGGTTTTCCTTCAACTGGCACTTAATGGCAGCATTTCCAAAAGGTCACCTGTTTTCTCAACCATAGTGTAACTGGGTTGAATGGGCGGTCTTGGAATTAAAGTTTAATGAAAACTGGCAGGGGTTTGCTGGGTACTATCAAACACAGTAATATCTGCAAAAGCCCGTAATGGAAGGAAATTAGAATTTGGAGTGGCAGGGATAAGAACTTCCAGAAAAAAAGCAAATGGAACATAACAAGTGGAGGATGTTAGGCAATTTGAACCAGGGAGGAAATTAGAATTGGGGGACCTGGGAAAGGAGCACTTGTCTGCAGAAAGAAACAAAACAAAAATAAAATAATAATAAAAAAATCAAGACTTAAAAATATTTGAAAATATGGAGCTGAGTGCAAAGGAGACAAATACTGAGGGTAGGAACAAGGGGAAGAGAGGAACAGCTTCACCAGTGAAGGAAATGCCCAATAGACCAAATGGAGAAGGCCTGAGACTTGAAGAACCAAGGGAAGAGGTTGACTGGATCACATGGGCCAGGATGGAGAGATTCAGCCCAGAAAGATCAAATGGCCAATAAGAGGACCACGATGAAAATGCTGCACACGAAGTTATTACTTCGGTCATTTTGTGAGTGGGGTGTGTGTGCGCGCGCTTCTGAACTATGCCTTTAAAAAGTCAGCTTAGTCTGACCTGTTAAGTGAGAGAAAAAGAGAGACCGAAGAAAAGGAGGGCTACTTTTTCAGCAAGCCCTCTCTGCAGGATTCCAATGAGGTTAATAGCTTAGGGTTGTTTAAAATTACTCTTTTAGCTGTGTAATTCTATTTTTATGCTGGTATGGTTGTTGTACCTTTAAATGCAAGTAGTGAAGCTGTTCCTGGGTCTTCATAACAGAGGTTTATTGATTTTGCAATGAAGGAGAAAAGGGTAATTACTCCTTCGGGGCCCTCCCTGTTGGATGCAGGCTTGATTCTGGGTTTAAAGTAAATTTCAAAGGAACTGTTGAGTTTGTGTTTGGAAGATCTCAGCGTCACCAGCGTCCCAAACTCAGAACAGCTTCTGTATTCAGACAACAGCTACAGTATTCAGTGAAGAATTCTAACTCTCAGAAACTTTCTCGTTTTCCTTTTTTTTTCTTTTTTATATAAAATAATTTTTATTGATTTTTCATTGAAAAACAAAAACATAAATCTTTTATCACAATATCAACCAAGAAAAAAAACAGCACTAATCAATACATTCATGGACGTGTCCGGTGTCCCCCTCCTGCACCACCCTCTCACTTGCCTACACCTTCCTCCTCCCATTTTTTCTTTTGAATGCCATGTCTTTTAAACTGTAACTTATGAATACAGAATGTCATAACAGTCAGTATGAAAGAGATTTTTAAAAAATAATAAATAAGACTTGGACTAATTGTGCACATCCGTACTTGGCAGTTGGTTCTACCGATCTCCAGTAAATTATTTCCAAAGAGGAACATGAAATTTCACTCAGTGATAAAGAAATTTGACTTATGTCTTTGTATTAAACTCGACCCCTTAACTATAACACTCCTCCAACACGGGCATGAATCAGGTTGTAATTTTCCAAAGACCGGATGAACATAACCAGAAACTAAGTCTTTACGCTAATTCTAGAACTGCAGCTATAAAAAGCAGCTGACGGTCTCTGAGCAAGTGGAAGAGATGATAGCAGAATTTATACTTGGTCATACTTCAAATCCAGGGTGCAATTTTTCTATATCTCCAGTTGTGCAGAAAAGTGATAGCCTTCTTTTTTTTAGATGTTTCCAAGTTTCTTTCACTGAAGGCAATAAACATGTCTATATTTTTGGCATTTCTGCTGTCCTGTCCAGTCACATTGAAAGTCTCCTACCACTAACTGATTGAAAATGAACAGTATTTGTTTTAATCTATCAGCCTTAAAAAAGGCTACTAGTTTTCTTCCCAACCCTGCTAATTGTGAACTGTTAACATCCAGATCTGAAATATAAAGAATAAGAATGCAGTGCTATACACTGAAAAGGTTAAATGCTAACTTATCCTTATGCTGTGCGTTTTATGATGGCAGGTTGATTCATGTTTTTTACAGAAGTTTATAGAAGTCTCTGTCCCCTACATTCTTGATGTAGTTGACCTTTCTTTCACAGTGGTATGGGACCACTGTGGATAAAAAGTTATTAATATCTTAGTGCAATGCACATTAATAATCTAAATGAAGCACAGAAATGTATGTTATTTCCAGTGAACCCATTGTCTTAGTGCCAGGAATTCACATCTCAGGTTAAAGTTACATGTTTATAGAATACTAGCAGCAAAGCAGTAGAGAATACACATTTCCTGCAGTGACATAAGAAAAAAAATATACATTATTTTTAGTATGAGCTTGTCTTGGTTATAGCTTAGGGTGGGAGGATACTTTTGGTTAACTTTGAAACCTTGGATTATTTCAGGCTAAATCATATATTTTTCCTATTATGAAAAGTAATGAAATTTTTATTTTAAGTAAGCATTGTTTGGTTTTGGTAGAGTTGGTGTCAGAATCCTTTCCAACCAATTTCAGGTAAACTTCATTTAATAACCACAATTGGGACCTATGACTTGGAGATTAAGTGAAGCAGTCACTAAGTGAAATGATGGTGTGCTTATGATGCAACTTTACTTTTCCTTTGCTTTACAGACCTAAGGAGGTCATAAATGCAAAAACTGGTAATAAAGTTACTTTCCCATCATTATCATAACTATGGACAGTTGAACAAGATAGTCACTAAATGAGGACTACTGTAATAGTACATTCCCTCTAAAATTTGATTGTGAGAATATTTCCATCATAAAATGACTGCCATAGATGGCATAATCATTCATAAAAACATGCTTTTAACATTCACAACTCCACTCGCATTTCAGAATAAATTGTTGCTTTCTCATACAGACACACATACTTTTTTATACTTTTAAGGCCAATGGTAAAATGAATCTTTAGTTTGCATCTTCTTGGTGTGATTCTCTATTTCCTTATATTTCAGTAAAAGGCAAATACTATATTCTTCTTTGTAACTGAGGCTATTATGTTAGTTTGAGAGCAAATGCTATAATCAATCAAGGGGGGTTGTATTCAATATTTTATGTATCTTGGACATCCAATATGTTTTGGATATTTTAACCAAGTAGGAAGTTGCAGACTTATTCTCAAAGTCCACTTTAGGCCAGATTTTTTGTAACTTTAGTATGAGATGTGCAGTATTAACTATTTTTTAAAAAAGAGTTCTGATGCAGTTTTTCCTCACAAATCTTTCTTCCTTAATCTACATGGATTTTGCCTTGTAGCATATTGAATGCATTTCTCAATAGCTATTCTTTGGTGGAGGAAAAAATAATGTTATGTTGAAATAAGCTGCAAAACACTGTAATTCAGATTTCTAGTTGTGTTGCTAAGAACCACTTTTCATGATTAAATGATGTAGTAGCTAGCAGGTGATGAACCTACCTCAGTGGCTGAACACATTGCGTTTTTATGACATCTTAAAAGATCTATCCATATGAATCATTCTTTGCTAGTAATGTCATTATCCCATTTTCTTTTTTTCCATGCTGGAAATTCAATAGTTTGATATTGCCTTAAACACCAATTGTCATATTTGGGGAGTGAAAGGAACATTCATATGCAACATGTGCTGTTGCTCCTCTGCCCTATTTGATCATTCTTGTAACTCATCTATAACTGATCTTTTATTTGGAAATGTCTTTACCCCACTTTGTGGCTATGAACATCCTGCCACGGATGACTAATCTTCTAGAAGTGGTTTAAATATGGACAATTGTGACTAGAGTCGCAATGAATACTCTCATTTTCATTACAAAAATGAAAACTAAGTACAACTTGTTGCAGTTAAGTATTTCAAAAAGGAAACAGCTGTGTGTGTGTATGTGTGTGTGTGTGTGTGTGTGTGTGTATGATCAGGTTAGGAAGAGGGAAGCATAATGCCTTAATTGTGCATGCTGTTGCACTGTTATATCTATGTTATATATGATATGCAGCAATGGTTCAAATATATATTAATGAGTGTTGCTTATGTTTTGAAGAAAGAACGTGCTGCATAATTTAACCATTTACATGTGATACCCAAGAGAACTATACTGTACAGCTACTGCTGTGGTTAAAATGTATGTTTGCAAAGCATATTTTGGAATATACTGTTACTCTATTGTTGGAATATTTTCTTTATATGCTTTCAATAATATTTCAATAATATTTAAAGCTAAATTTTTTTTTTTTTAAATGAGCAGCAATAATGCCATTTTACAAGGACTTGTTCCACTGTTGTACATAAGTGAGCAGAACATGGAAGATTGTACAGGTAGTCCTCAAGGTACAACCACAATTTGAACTGGAATTTCTATCACACATTGTTGCAGTTGTAAGTCAATTTATCACATGACCAAACCCAATTTCACAACCAATTTGACCTGGCCAATTTAAGAACAAACTCCTAACTTCTAAGGCTTAAGATACAGAAGGATCTGGACAGACTTGAACACTGGGCAAATGCCACTGTTTAAATAGTGCATCAGTTGTCAAGGCAGGTATTATCTGAGAATTATTTCATAGCCGATTAAAACAGTAAGCGTTCAGGTTTTCTGAATGTTCAGCTGACTTAAGAAAGATATTGCCCTAGTTACTATTTTGTGTAGTTATGAGTAAGATCACTTTTCAAGACATAGTGGATTAGTTGAGACTCTAGAAAGAGTACAGAGAAGAGTAACAAAGATGATCAGGGGACTGGAGGCTAAAGCATATAAGGAACGGTTGATGGAATTGGGTATGTCTAGTTTAATGAAGAGAAGGACGAGGGGGGACATGATAGCAGTGTTCCAGTATCTCAGGGGCTGCCACAAAGAAGAGGGAGTCAAGCTATTCAACAAAGCGCCGGAAGGCAGGACAAGAAGCAACGGATGGAAACTAATCAAGGAGAGAAGCAACCTAGAACTAAGGAGAAACTTCCTGACAATGAGAACAATTAACCAGTGGAACCACCTGCCTCCAGAAGCGGTGAATGCTCCAACACTGGAAGTTTTTAAGAAGAGATTGGACAGCCATTTGTCCGAAATGGTATAGGGTTTCCTGCCTGAGCAGGGGGTTGGATTTGATGACCTTCAAGGTCCCTTCCAACTTTACTATTATTATTATTATTATTATTATTATTATTATTATTATTATTATTATTATTATTATTATTATTATTATTATTATTATTATTATTACCATTTGTACTATCTGCATCCTCAAGAAGATTTAGAAGATGACTGTAAATCTATTGGTTTCTTGCTGTGCTGAAAATAATAAACAAAGGATTATTGTATCATACTGACTGTAGCAGGCCCTGGAGACTCTCTGTCCAAAAGGAAAATAAAATGCAATTTCTGCCCTTCCTTTACACTGGATGGATTGTCTGGTTGTATGCCAAATTAGGTAGATAGACAGACAGATAGATACACTGAGAGAGATCCTCAAAGGTGCCAAGGAGACAGCTTTCCACCAGAAAACCTGCTAAGGCAGTTGGAATCCAGGAGCTGGAACAGAGGCAGGAATTCCTGAATATGGAATACCACTTTCAGAGAAATGCAGCATTTCCCAGATGCTGCTTATAAGTATCTTGTGGTTTCAAATAGAATAGAACAGAATATCTTTATTGCCATTGTGTAACTGACAACAAAATACATTGCAACTGAACCAGCAACAAAGGAGTTTAGGTTTTGTGAAATCACAGAGCATTCAAAATAGCAGAGTGCTCTTATGTGAAAGTGCCTGTTATCAAAAATATCTAGGTTAGTTCACTTAAGTCCTGAGTATTTGAAAGCTCACACTTGGAAATAAAGGGCCAGTTGTTGGAAGTATTTAAATGTGGTACAAACCTGACTATAAAATGTTTTCTATTTAAGTTACAAATACCATTTATTCAACAAGAATCTTCATGGTTTGTTCTGGTTTTCGCCCCTTGCCCACTTGTCTCTTTGGCGGTTTCTCTCACCTCTTGTTCTTGGCTCCCTTCTCAGTCTGATCCTGTACAAACTCAGCTGATATTAGCTATTCCCAGACCTCTATCTTTTCCTTGAATGACACTTATTTTTATCTTTTGACAGCTTTATGTGCACTTACAAATTTGTTTGCCCACCCTTCTCAGTTTCATCTGCCATCTCTATGTTTTTTTTTTCTTTCAGCCCATTCTCTTCATTTATATTATAAAGCTAATTTAATCTTCCCTGTACCACCTTATTACTGCCAAACATATAATTAAATAAAGTAGACTTTCAGGATTCTGACATGCCAGAGTTTATGAAGAAGGCAGACAACAGAAAATCAAACAGGCTAAAACTGAGCAAGAAAAGGACTTTTAACAAAAGATCCTTTTGATTGGGAATTACAATATATTCTGCATATTGAAATGCATATTCTTCATCAGAAAATGCATTAAGTTTATGTGGCTGTATTGGCTAGATGGATGAGCTCATTGGTAGCAGTGGGTTTTCACATTATAGCTACTCTTTATCAGAGCTTCATTCTGTTATATTATATTGTTGCTGCAGAAACCACACTAGAACTTACAATGAAGAACCTGATAAATGATGTTTTAAAGCAGTTAAATTAGCACTGCCATAAAATGCTGGTGAAAAAAAAATGTAAATCAGGTTTTTTTTCTTTTTGGACACTGATAAACCATTCTATGTTCATAGAAATATTAACTTTTCAGCCAAATACTATAACCTTTTAAGAACCAATAAACAATAACTAAAACGAGAAGAAAATGTATCAAAAGCGTTGCTATACAGCATTACCGCCTCTCAGTATATTTATTCATTCATTCATTCTTTTGTTTATTGTTATGCTGTCACTGGTGTTCATGAAGCTTTACACAGCTAGTAAACAAAAGATGAGTCTCTGCCTTAAGTAGCTTACAGCCTAATTATAAATATATCTGGATTCTGAAGGCAAGTAAGCAAAATATTCTAAGATGCTGGGAATTTATTAAATCAGGAATATAATTAGAAAAAGCTTGCAGAAGTTCAATAAAGTTGTGGATGTCTAAAATATAATTTTAAAATGTAAAAAAGGATATGAAAGCATCTGAGGTCCAGTATTATGGTATAAGCTATGGATATTTAATTGTCATATATACAGAACCCATTCCAATCTGTGTTGATCTTCTTGTTTATTAAAATAACTCAAATCCTTCTCCTTTTAGAGATATAATGAAAAAAGTGTAGAATTCTATCCAAAGAATGCATGAGAAGAAAGGACTTTTTCCTGTCCTCATTCAATTAATATTTTCCTAATCTAGTTCCTCTTAAAGGTCAATGTTTTGTTCTGTCCAATAACCACCCCATCAGGGCATCTACAAGTCAAAATGGCAGCTATGACCATGCAACTAAGGTTCTCTTTTATGTGGCTCCCAATTAGTGTTTTGTTCTTCTGCCTACAACCCTCCTAATCTCAATTCCTACCTTCTTCTACCATCTTAGTGAATTAGGCTATTGATATTTTTTTGTTCTTTTTGAGGCAATCCTATAGCTTTATATCACTTTATAGCAGTTTTGCTAACACCCTCCTTTTTGTTTCTCTTGTTCTTAAACTATTGTCCAATTCCCTTTTTGTTTGAATATCCATATCACCATTTGTATATCTACATATCTATATATCTATATATCTATATCTATATCATCTATATCTATATCTAAATGGTAATTTATATATGTGGTCTTTGTTTAACAATCACTCATTCAGTGACTGTTCAAACTTTTGACAACAGTGAATTAATGATAGTTATGATGGGGTCATCATACGTATGAGACCAGATCCTATTATCATGTGATGACAATTTACAACCTTCCCCACAAGCAAGGTCAATGGGGAAACCAGCAGGAAATCAGAAGTCATGATCATGTGAAGTCCTCTTGCAGTCATCATTTAATGATGGTAACCTGTGAGGAGCATGATGGCCCAGCAGTTAAAGACACTGAACTTGTCAGCTGGAAAGCTGACAGCCCAGTTTTGAGACCGAGCCACATAATGGGGAGAGCTCCTGTTACTTGCCCCAACCTAGCAGTTCAAAAGCATGCAAATGCGTGTAGATAAATAGGTATCACTTTTGGTGGGAAGATAACAATGTTCCGTGCACTTCAGCATATAGTCATGCTGGCCCCATGATCATAAAGTGTTTTTGGACAATGCTGGCTCCCTCCGCCAAGAAACTGAAGTGAGCACTGCCTCCTAGAGTCAGACTTGATTGGACAGGGGAAAACTTTACCTTTAACCAGGGATCTCTGAAACAGCAATCGTTAAGTGTCATGGCCACATTGTTAAGCAAGGACTATCTGTATCTCCACCTGTAAGAAAGTGTAAGGATAACTCTGGTCGAAGATATTACTGAATATATGACCCTGTGTATTTAAAAGCAGGCTAAGGTCATTGGGACAAATTCCATTCTCACTAAATCTCAATCTAAGCTTCTGGCTCGTATATTATTTTTTTCATAAGAATTAACAGCCACCCGGGGCCTATTTAAACCTTTCCTGCTATGAAGATAATCCTCTACCTATATTGTACTCTTTGGAAGCATCTTTCTTAGTATTGATGCCCTCATTTCCTACCTTTCAAAGAAATCTCTTTTTTTTTAATATTACTCCTTTGTAGTACATAAATCTCAGTTGGAAGTTGGCTGTTCATTCCATTAAATGTTGGCTCCCTGCCTACTGGCAGTAAGGCTTGCTAGCTTCCAGAGGGGAAAACGTGTGAACTCAGCACTGACTCCAGGTTTTGAAGGGCACCCCCTTTGTGATGTCAGCTGCTGCAGCTCCTCTCAGCAGTAGTTTCTATACTTGCCAGAGAGAGAGAATAAGCAAGCAAGTGAATAAGCAGCTGTTCCTTCACCTTTCCACTGTGATTCATTAGTTTTCCTTTTCTGTAGGTGGGGGTGGCAGGGGTGACCAAGCAGGTGGCAACCATGAAGAGGAGAATCAACAGGTGTTTCTTTTTCTTTTTCTTTAAAAAAAGACTATAAATAAAAAGTCTACTTTGTCCTCCTTGTAAAACAATTCTGTAATATTTTTGTCATTGGTTGATTAAGTATGCCTGTGGTCTTGTAGTGCTGCTCAATTACCTGGGGATGCCTGCTTATGTTGTAATTCTCATAGACTCACTAGGTGTTCCAGATATTTTAGCAAAGCAAGAAACAGGAAAACTACTCCTGCCTCTAGTTTGTTTTGCTTTGGTTGTTTAATCAATAGAAAAGATGTAAAGAATTCTATCAGAAATTCTGCCAGAAGTGGATTTGGCCTCTTGTTCCCCCTGGAATGGGGCAAACAGTGTCATCAATCGAGCTAGTATAAATCTTTTTTTGTCATCACAACTCTATTGGAGGTAGAAGCATTCTGCCTAAAAAGACTTCCCGACAGCAAGAATGAATTGAGTTTTATCATTAGAATGTATTATAAAGATAGGTGAAGCTCAGGACTTAACTATATACTACCAGAAGAAGAGTGAAAGGCTATGTGCCTTGTGTGTATGGGCTTAAGAAGAAAGGCAGAAGTCACCTGAGTTTAGCAATCTCTTAGACCAAAGGGCAACAAAATAACAAAGAATAAATCTACCTATATACTACTAAAACTCTAATATCTGTTTGCAGCCTTCAACTGATATGGTATAGGGCAGCCAACCAACATACAGTACTTCCAAAGGACACATTACTCCCATAGGAATGTAATTTGAGAAATTTTAGGCCACTTCCTTCCAGGCTGGCTACTCCCGTGCTCCCTGTCTGACCTGCACCATTCTCCACACCTCACCAACCAAAGCAGCACCTCTCTTTCACTTAAATACACCATTCCCAAACTGCACTGACACCCCACAGACCCCTCCCCAATCTGTTCACCCCATAACCATCCACAACCTGCATGGCCCCCCTGTGTACCCTTCCAACCCATGCCATCCCTGCACCGTCTCCAACCAGTGCCAACCTCTGAGTCCTCTCCGACCCATGAAGCGCCCCTTGCGCACTCTGTTGTATTCCCACACTCACTTCCAATCTATGATGCCTCCTTGCGCACCCTTCCCAACCTGCACAGCACCTCTTGCGCACCTGTGCACCCTTGACACCTCCCATGTGACTCTTCTCATGCTCTCTTGTGCACCCTTCCTAACCCAATAACACCCCCTACACACACGCACACACACACACACACACACACACACACACACACACTTCCAGACTCCACCACTTTCCCATGCCTTCCCATGACAATTCTTTGTGTACCTTCCCTGACTTGCACCGCACCTTCTGCATCGAAGTAACAGTGGTAGGGGGGGAGGGAGGGAGCCAGAAAGAGGAAACAAAAGAAAAAGACAAAGGAAGATTTCAAATGCTCTTTGCCAGCTTCCGCCAAGCAAAGGCAGTGGGGAAGCTGGCAGGAACTGGCAAGTCTATGACCAGCAGGCAGATAAATGGCTGCTGCCGAGTGGGGAGAGAATAAGGTAGTGCATTAGAAGTGAGGTTTAGGTCAGGAAAGATGCATCAGTATGCAGCACAGGCTTGGGAGGGTGCAGGAGGATGTTACACAGGTCCAAAAGGGTGCAGATGGGTGCACGAGTGGCTGCCATGGCATGAGTATAGAGGGACTGGAGAGAGTGTGACAGTAAGGGAGACTTACCCGAAGCAACTTTCAGCCTATCCAGATGGTTTGCCCATTGATGTTCATGCTGAAAGCTTCCCACAAGTAAACACAGTGGGGAAGCTGATAGGAAGTTGCAAATCCAAAGCCAGCAGACAGGTTAATGGCTGCTGACAGGTCAGGAAGAGTGTGAGGAGGTTCACAAGAGGTGCAGTGATAGTTGGGGAGGGTGTAGAGGGGATGCCCAAAAGAGGTGCAGCAAGGGTCAGGGAGAGAATGCAAGGGTGCAGTGCAGGTTGCAGAGTGTGCCTGAGAGCATGGGCTAGCCCAGGGGTAGGCAACCTTGGCTCTTTTATGACTCGTGGACTTCAACTCCCAGAATTCCTGAGCTGGCTCAGGAATTCTGGGAGTTGAAGTCCACAAGTCATAAAAGAGCCAAGGTTGCCTACCCCTGGGCTAGGGATAGCACAGAAGTGGCCAGCATGGCACAAGCACAAACAGACTGGAGAACAGTCCACAGGTGGGGGAGACTTATCTGAGCAGATTACAATTTTCCTTGCTGGCGTCACCATTGTCTTTCTCACTGCAAGCTTCCCACAAGCAACATCAGTGGGGAAACTGGCAGAAAGTTGGAAATCGCTCCTGCTCCCATTATTTATTTGCTTTTCTGTGGTCATTCTGTTCATCTATTAAGGTAAGCAAATCTCTGAAATAATGATACAATGGAAACAATGACCTAATAGGTTAAGGGTTGTCTAATAATCACTTACTATCCTTATTGTTTGACATAGAAGCATTGGTAAATAAGTGAATACATTCTGAATTTTCTGTCTATACCTCCACTGCTCCTTGTGTTCAGAAGCATAAGGTGTGGAAGAGCCACTGCGACTGAATTCATGTGTCCGAAAAAATCCACCTTAAAATAAAACAAAACAGCCTTCAAAAGGCAGGTTAGCATTGCAAGAATCATATAGGGAAAGTGGGACAAATCTTTTGTGACCATTTTTCGGTTATTTTGATGCAAGACCCATATTTAATATGCATTTTGAAGGAATTGTATATGTGTTTGTTTATGACATCAATAACTCAGTGTAACAAACATTGGCTGCACAATTTTGATGGGTTCTAGCAATTGGATGGCTGCATATGGCTCGCCAATTTCTCACCCCTTGGTTGTACTTAAGGAATATTACCTGGTAACACAATAAGAGTCATAACTTAATCAAAATCTGAACATTAATATTTAAGAATATATGCAAGAACCACAAGGAATAGAAATATTTTGCTCTTTGTCTTTGTCTTCATCGCGGATTCAAAATCTTGTTCACAGCAACACCTTAATCTATGTTCTCTTTTTTCTTTTACATATTTAATTTCTTTTCAGGATGTGCATATTTACTCCTATCGCCCAACAAATCTGGCAGTCTTTTCACATTATGAATGATGATTTAGATACCTCGGAAGCTGTTATTTTCAACTTCTACTAATGTTTCTTAACTCATTCTTCTGTTTCCCAGCTAACATCTTGCCATTACTTTGTGGTGAAAAAAGCAGAAAAAAATAGCCAAAATTTGCAATAGATTGCCAGTAGATCATATCACTATCACAGCAGATAGTGAATATTCTATTGATAAAATTCTTCTATGAAAAAGCAATGTTGGAACAACTAAAACAGAGCAGAAAAGGCTGAGATGGAGGGGAGGTATAAGAGAAGAATAGATCTTCCCCTGTAACTTCTATTCAGAAAAAGTTATTTTCTAGATATTTTGATGTGTCAACTTTGACCTGGCATGAAGAACTAGAAAAATCACCACCATAGCATTTATGGCCACACCCTCATTATTAAGACATCATGTAGATCATACAATGTAGATCATATAAATCAATAACTAATGTAAATCATATAAATCAATAACTCTATACAGGGAATTGGTTGAACACATGAGAGGATTCAAGTCATTGCTCTCATCAAATATACATCCTCCATGGAGTAGGAATTAGTAAGAGGAAAATACAAAGAAAAAAACCTATACAATTGTTCCTTGAAACATTAAAAAAGTACCCAGCAGCAGCCATTACCTATAGCAGTGTTTCTCAACTTTGGCAACTTCCAGATATGTGGATGTCATTTCCACAATTACCCAGCCAGCAAGGATGTTAAGTTGACCTATATCAGGGATGTGAAACTGCCGGTCCGTAGGCCAGTTGCATCATACGGAGGCCGCACCCACCCCATGTCCAGCAATGCAAAAAAAGTCGCGATATGTTGCGATACGTCACGGCAAGTTTGACATCTGTGACCTATATGGTGTTAAAATGAAAGCCTGTGAGTCATGATGTCATCTCACAAATAATATCAAATAAGTAATTTGAATCAGTTGTGTCAAGAGTCAAATACAAGCATGCATCATTTACACTATAGAGGGAAGAATTAAGCGGATATGACATGAACAAAGGTATTATGTAGAAATTGTGCAGTCTACATTGATAGAAATATGGAAGGTCAAAGCTCTGTCTTCTGCTTGAGGCTGTGATGGTTTGCCTTGGGCTTTTGCTACTAACACTAACAACATATAACAATCACATTTGCAGTGTAACTGTTAACTTTTGTTAGTCTGTGGGTGAAATACTGAATGGTAGTAGTTTAGCAAATGAATATAGGAAGAGAGACAGATAAGAAGGGTAGTGTGGAAAGTGGCCTGTGTACACAATTTTGTCATCATACTAGCTTTTACTTGATTCTAGCAGCATTTCCCTCTCTGTAGGAGCAAATTCTATATTTGTATCATAGATAAAGCTCTCCACATGACCTTAACTTGGGGAGAGAGTACATCATGTCAAGAAGATTTGCAATTGTGGACCAGCCTTACAAATCTCTGACAATTACAACAATTTCATTTGTAAAATTACAGAATTGGAAAGCATTATTTAGGCCATCATATCAAGCCTCCTACTCAGTGCAGGAATTAACATTAAAGCATTCATGACTATTATCTTGCCAGCCTCTATTTGAAGATATCCAGCAGGGGAGTAGATCCCCTACCTAATAAAAGTGTAATCCACATCCATTGGCAATGACACATTTTAGTGAGTTTGTTCTCTCTACATGTTGTACTTTCTCTCTAAAATAAATGTACTTTACATGTACTTTTCCCTAATGCATATATTTTATACACATTTTTGGAGTGTAAATAATATTGCGATATTTGACAAAGTGTGCTTACATAAATTTGGTGCCTTTCTTTGGTAAGCAATAGCATTCAGACTTGTAGATGCTAGCAGAAGTCAGAATTGCTTCAGTTTTGGTTGCAGTCTTAATGCTTTTGTGCAAGTAAAATGGGCATAATTCCATAGATTTTTCATTTAAATTAATTATGTCCAAATGCTGGTTGTCACCAGAGCTCTTGTACTTTTGAACAGTTTTTGTTTTCAAACTGAAATCTTGAACATTTTAGGTTAATACTTTCGGACTTTAAATAAATATGTGCATTGAGGTCTGACCCCATATTAAATTTACTGCCCTATCATTGTGAAAATTTTCTATACCTCTGTGATTTGGGATAGGGTTTGTGGTAAACCCATTGCAAGGCCATTGCTTTGGGGATCAATATTTTTGCTTTTAAATACTCAGGAATCATAGATGCCTGCCAGAGCATATTTTGAATATAGGAAGAAAAAAAAAGGACTGGATCTTAAGTTCTAACATAGTCCATTGCAAGTGGCAAAGATCTGTGATAGATACAACACAGTATTTTGCAACCTTGACCTTCAAAACCCATTCTATATAAATTACAACTGATTCATTATTAGCATGGGGAAGACAGTCTTAATATCAGCAAACTTCCCTTCTGCTCAACATTCAGGAATTAGTTGAGACTGATATCAAATATGTTATTGCCAAGGGGTCTTCTATAACCCAGTAATTGATGCCTTTTAAGCACATACAAATAATTTTTTTCTATTAAATAGTCAAGGGAAAAAGATGGGGTAACAATGTGATGGCTCGTGGGGTGGCTAGGCCAACTAGATGGATAGCTGAGTGACTCACACAATGATTTTTGATTAAAAAGCATGTGCTTTTCATACAGAACAACCAAACTTTTCTTTGTAAGATGGAAAACCTTGAGAAGAAAGTGTCCATCAGTGAAGAACACTTTTCCAAACTACTATTTTTCAAATGGTTTGGATTCTAATTCTCTTAATTGTAGCTTGGAATTATGGAAGTTGAAGGTCCATACAACTGGTGGCTATTATGTTTAAGAAGACTAGCATACACAGTATTGAGCTAATGATTTTAATCAGCATATAGTTTGTTAGCCAGGTGATATTTATCAGCATATAATTAATTTCTAAGGTTTGACAACTATTGGCAACCTGAGACTGATAAAGTGAGAAGCTGTGCATTGCATAGGATTTAGGTGTATCTGTTTTCTTCTCTTTCAGAGAAGGGACATCTTCATTTCATATAAATATAGTAGATGCCTAAAGGCAGTTTAAAGCACACAACAATAACAAAAGCAATCTGCAAGCCATGAACAGCGTATCCTGCTTTGTAAACTTGTCTTTCAAGTGAGAGCTGAAAGTCACCACATATGATATGTTGGGAATCTGCTAGATGCCAGAAAGGCGCAAACAAGAAAGAAAATTCAGAGAATGTTGCTAAAATGACAGTCACTGTTAATGGCCCTATCACAAAACCTGTCCTTCAGACTGAAATGTGCAGTAAATAGTAATGAATCGCTGTACTTTGTCGGACAGATTTGATTTGTCTAGCAAATCCAAACTGACATATATGCTCATTTACTTGTAGATAGCCTTTTGAAAATGCCATTTTAGAAAAGCATAAAAAAGGTTATTTAGATTAGGCAGAGTTGCAAGATGAGTAGTACCTCACGTTCACTGGCTTACATGCGTACTCATTTAATTTCCACTGCTCCATTACTCTCAGTGAAATTGTCCTTAATATAAAAGTGGAAACAAAAAAAAGAGAAGAGAGTAAAAACTGCACACACAATAAACAGAAAATGGTGATAAATATATTGCTAGCAAGGGTTAGGTTTTTTTAAAAAAAAATGCATAAAAGAGTAGGGTGCAGTCATTCGGGTTATCTGAGTAATCAGTAGTTGCCACCAAAGGGGTACAAAAAATTCTTATTCTTTGCCACCATCTCACAGCCATACACATTTTTGCACCCAAATGTAGTAGAGAAGAAATATCAAGACCATTTAAATGCACAGAAGAATTCTGTGCAAATGAGACAGGATTGGTAAATTTCTTGGGATCCATCCCTTTGTTTGGCAAAGGGGGAGCAAATTCCTCTATTCTCTCCACATAATATTGAAGGTAAAATGAGATAACCATATTGAGTTACATATTGTCTGGTGATAATGGGGTCGGTAAGGCTGAGGTCTAGAGAAGCAAAAACATTTGCCACTATTGCAAGCAAAAAACAATTAAGACTCTATTGCAGACCAGGGCATTTTATGGGCCGTGGGCCACATTCGGCTCTTTTGGCTGTCGCTGTCCAGCCTGTAGCATTGGTGGAGTTGGCGGCAGGGGACAGGGTGTCAATGCGGTGATGGTGGGGGGATGGGATAGCATTTGTGGGGTGGGTCAGACATTAGTGGGGTGAGGCATTGGTGGGGGGCCAGGGTAGTGGGGGGGGGCAGGGCAGCAGCAAGCCTCCATAACACTCACAGTTTCTCATATGGCCCCTTGGGAAAATTAATTGCTCACCCCTGCTGCCTAAGTGATCAAAAGGGGAGCACAAGAAATTCCATGCTGGGCTTGGAAGCACTGGAAGAGGGGAGTGGGAAAGTTCATAGTGTCTGGCTGGATTGCCTCCATAGACAAGGCTACTGCTACTTGTAGTTTAGGAATTCTCTCCTTTCCTTAACACCCAAAATACTGCCCTGGAAACTTCCTTGCTGACAATCTTTTGGAAAAAATATCTACATTTGCATGTATGTATGTATGCATGTATGTATGTATTCATTCATTCATTCATTCATTCATGTATATATGTATATATATTGCCCAACTCTAGGGGACTCTGAGCAGCATACAAAATAAAAAAAAACATACAAGAGGCTAAAAATATTAATAAACTAATAAACAGTAAAATCAATAAAACAAAAACAGGGGCCTTAGATAAATAATAAATATCAATGCCAGGTCTGGGATCAAAGGCAGTTTTTCAAAGCTTTCCAGAACCATAGGAGAAAGGGTACCATCCTTAACTGTTCCAGAAAATGGGGCAGAAACAGAGAAAGCAACTTCCTTGGTCCATAAGATGACACGTTTAATGGATGTATAAAACATTGTCTTGGTAGGGGACATAACAAGTTCAGCATCTCTTGCAGCCCCTTGATAAGTCGTCACTATTTTAAAGTGAGAGATGACAAATACGATTAAGTCCATCAGGGTCAACTGTATCATCTGCATTTAATTCACTGATAAAAACATGAAATCAAATGCAATATAGCCCTTAGAATGTGGCCTCTGCCCCAACATGTTTTTTTATATCCTCTGTGTATACTGATGGCGTTTCTGGCTTATGGTTGGCTTACTGAATGTATACAGCAAAATAATTAAAAGAGTTAAAGACCTATTTGATCCTACTAACTTTACTATTAATATAACTTTGAATAGTTGGGTTTATTTTATGTTGGATTTTTTTCCCCTCTGCTCCCTTAAGATATTCTATAAGGAGTTAAAAGGCTTTGCTGAGCCATTACATTATCTATTAGTAAATAAATAAAGGATTGGTTAACTATAACGGATAAAAAGATAAACCCTTTCATTTATATACCAAAGCCAACCTATATTTGTCCATAAGTACAAAATAAAGAAAATTGAAGCATAGCAAAAGTTACATTATTATGCAAAAGTAGACTCCTGGAAAAAAAAAGTTTAGTATTCTCAATTTAACGTAATAGTGCCCCTCTTTCCTTTTTAATTGGCTTATCTAAAACAGAAAATCCAATATTTTTCAGCAGTTAGCAGTGAAATCCCTTATGAACCACAAGCATAATACCCTTTTTAAAATTCTTCACATTTATTATTGTCTGGAAAAAATAACATTTAAAACTTCTCAGAAGGCCTCGCCTCCCGTGTATTGTGTTCTTAGCAGTCTTTACCTCGAGCAGTACTTCCTAATTTTTATTCAACTGTTAACCTGACTAATCGTTACAAAACCTCATCTAATGCACATCTCCATTGGTTGAGCAACGATTTGGAAGCTGGATATTTCTTACTAAATGTGTACTGTATACAAAATAAGATGAATCAATATGGCTGCCCCTGAAGCAATAGTGTTACCTGTTAAGCTTCAAGAAGGAGAAAAAATACTATGATTTCCTTCCTATTTTTGTCCATATTCTTGGTACTCCCTTTTGGAGATTTGCTGGCCATAGCAGAGGCTGAAATATAAGGAGGTGATGACAGGATTATAGAACGGACGAGCAGAATGTTCTTTAGAGAAGTACTGCCTACTTCTACAGATTGAAAAAGTTATAAGATATTGTCATGCATTGATGGAAGGACATTAAATATATAAAGACTTCCTCAGGGACGTCTTTCAAAATAATATCAATATTTTGATAGTGTGGAATGATTAAATACAAACATGTAAGGGAAAAAATAGTTATGCATGCTTTAATAGTTTACTTAATATTACATAATGTCCTTTGCAGTATGTATCCAAATATACAATGTCCTCTTATTGTTCCTTTAATTGTAAGGTTCTTTATAAACCATAGCAATGTTCTGTCAATGACCCCATGTACCTATAGAATTTGTATCTGCAGTGAAATTCAACAGATTGAACGATGTGTGGGATCTGTTTTGTTCTCTCTCTTCTTTCCATTGTTAAGACAAGGCCAGTGTGTACTGGTCAGTTTGTTGGAATAACAATTCGAATATTGGAACCTCTTGTGTATGAAAATTGCTATGCTGAATTTCAAAGAACATTAGTGTAGTTTCTTCACATTTTGAATTGATATCATGTCTCTGCTCTTGCTATCCTTACAGCCTTATTGATGATAAAAAAGAATTCTTCCCTGCAACTGAGATTTCTGTAGAAGGGTGCATTCTTAAGTGTTCTTTGAACAACCTTCCATACAGTTAGTCCTCGACTTACGACTACAATTGAGTCCAAAATTTCTATTGTTAAGTAAGACATTTGTTAAGTGAGTCTTGGCCCATTTTAGGACCTTTCTTGCCTCAATTGTTAAGTGAATCACCACAGTTGATAAGCTAGTAACCCAGTTGTTAAGTGAATCTGGCTTTCCAATTGACTTTACTCGTCAGAAGATCACAAAAGGTGATCACATGACCTTGAGACACAGCAACATGAACCAGTTGTCAAGCATCTAAATTTTGATGACATGATCATGGGGATGCTGCAAAGATTGTAAGTGTGAAAAGCGGTCATAAATCATTTTTTTCAGTGCTATTGTAACTTAGAATGATCACTAAACAAACTGTTATAAGTTGAGGATCACCAGTATAAGACCTATGTAATCTTGGGGCTCTTGCTCTAGGTTCATCTGGGCACCATAACCTGCTAGCTTTCAAATAATAACATGATCATTGAATCCTCTCCAACTTCTGTCTTCTGTTGGGTGAGTTTTCTACCACAAGATTGGAGTGCAAAATGCCAATTGTATACACGAATGAGTTATGGCAGGTCAAATCCCTGAGGCAGCATTTCCAGAAGATTTCCCATCACATCAAATACAAGGACTTTCAGTAGAAGCTGTTCACAGACTGAGTTCCACATCATTGAGAGCTGATAAGTAATTAAATGATGAGAAATGATATGAAATGAATGAACCCTTTCTTGGATCTTGCCAGACGGCAGCAGTAAATCCTTGAAAAAGATTCTGTTCACCTAAAACTTGAATGGTGATCTCTCAGCTGCTTGTGGGTAGGATGGTAATTCTCAGTGTCTGATCAATGATGCGTTATCATAGATGCTTAATTAAAGCCTAGCCCTTTAGAGAAATCTCCATCGGAACCCGTGACATACACTGTTATTGGTGCCCTGCCAAACTTAGTTTTATCATAGATAATATAATGAAGCAGTCATGTGTCTGAAAAAAGGATAGAATAAAAGCAAAATAGAGACAGAATTTAGGCGGCTAGAATAATAATATAAGTAGAGCCATTGCACTAGTTAAAAATCCAGAAAAATAACGAGATCCATAATGAAGCAGTGTGATTGGAAATGACAATGGAAGTTTGGAAGAATTATCCCAGAAGTGGCCTTTTTTTTTTTTACATGCATACTGTATTTTAAAACACTTTAAAAATATTGAAAGCACAAATTAGATACAAGTCACTCCCTGACATGCTCAGTCAATTTAGCCAGCTCACTTCATTACATTATCATCTGTCATTTAACCTCATTTAAATGGCTATCATGAAAATATTCTGCTCAATATTCTGAGGAAAAATACAGGAAGATAAGGTTTCTGGCCAATACTACTTTTCTTTCTATGATGCACAAAACTGAATAAACACTTTTTGGTTTTCTTTGCTGTGATCAAACAGTTATCTGGATTTCTGCAGTATAAACAACATAGGATTAAGTTTTTGACATGTAAGGAATTACCAATACCTGTTATGAAATGTAATAAAAACCAAAACACAATTTACTACTTTATTTGCTGTCTTTGGGGAATGACAGTATTTTCATCCAACTACCATTTTTACCAGTGGTGGGATTCAAATATGTGAACAACCGGTTCTCTGTGTGGATGCCAATTCCAGAAGTCCATTCTGGGCCTGGGCAACAAAAAATTAGCTACCGGTTCTGCCGAAGTGGTGAGAAACGGCTGAATCCCACCACTGATTTTTATTCACAGACTAATTCCAGACAATATGGGTTGAATTGGACTATAATCAGACCCTGTATTTAAAGTATCAAATGTTAGATCGTTACAGTTTCAAGAAAGTGAGCTGCTGATAAGTCTTCATATTATGATTCTGTGTTCTGTTCCCATCAAATGGATGGAAGAATTACCTCTGTCCTTTAAAGGAAATCTTGGTAGATCTTAGTGATTCAAATTCCTAGTTCCTGCACACAACATTGTTATATGAAGATTGTATTCAGGGTGGCCTTCTCTGAACGTGCTTATCTTCTTCTAATTGTAACATACAGTATATGGCTGCAAATCCTCACTAAACACATCTCAACAGACTAATACCAGATTGCACTATTATATAAAGAATTGGAAAAGTTTGTAAAAATAAAATGCATATGTATTTCAAAGGATATGTAAACCGTTTACTTTCTCTCAGCAAGTTCATATATGGGACGTGACTTGGAGAATTTCCTGTTTAATATCTGCCTACACATAATGACATTTTACTTTGTTATTCTTGTTGGATTACCACACATTACCTATTATGGTATTGAAGTGTACTTTGATATGAAGTCAAACTGTATCTGCATTATATTACACACAGTAATGTTGAAGTATGTAACTGTGACACTTATAGCCTGAAAAATGGGGGCAGTAGGTCAAAACTAATTTGCATGAAAAGGGAGCATTTCATCACAAAAAGTACCCTTAAACAAGATGTAGAGATAACCACCAGCTTAGATGTCTTTAAAAGAGGAACAAGAACAATAGGTGCAAAATAATAATAGCTTTTGATCACAAATACTCCATATTGCCTCCCATTGTCAGAATCAGGTTGCAAGCAAGCATTATTCTGTTCTTCCTTTTTGTGGTTTTCCTAACTGACTATTGTGAGAACCAAATGCTTGAGTAAACAAGACTTGGTTTTATCTAGCTGGGTTCATATTATGCTGCAAGATGTACACAACAGAGAGTGGAAATTGTTTTCTCAGAGACTGTGTTTGCATCTAAATTCTAGTTGCTAGATGGGGCTTCACACCTTCTTTGTGAGCTTTTTGAAATATCTTGCTTAAACTTGTTGAAGTAAGGGTGCTGACTCATTGTACCTTGGTCAGATCTAACAAAGTTCTGTAGTTCTTAAGCTTTTCAAAAGTAATTACATTTTTGTAATTACAGATGGTTTGTTGTATTTTTAATTGTTCGTTTATATTGCTTTTTACCCTGAACTTTCTTTCAGAAAGATATTTTGTCAATTTCATAACATAGCAAGCAAGGTTAAGATTCAATGTCAAGTGGCTGAAGACAAAAACCATAAGCAGGGATTGTGGTAAAATTAGAAATGCTATTAATGAAAATCTCCAAGTCAGGCTGTCAAAGAAGCTATAGTCAGTCTGCAATTGATAATGTATTGCCACTGAAGCTGCTCACCTGGATTGGAACTCCATTTGATCTAGGGCTGCTACATTGAGTCTGCAAAAATCTGGATAATCACTAGATGGCAGGAAAGAGATATAGAAAACTCAAGTGCCTGTTGAAATCTTTGCCCACAAATGTAGCTGTAATTTAAACAAACCAAAGAAATATCTAGTCTCTGCTTGATTGCTTCCTTCTGCTTATCTTTCGCAAATAACAATAGAGCTTGCAAGAGTCATGATTATGAAGATTTGTGTTCTTTTGTTCCAAAAATGAATGAACAATTTTGATCAGTGCTCCCATCCTCTTTCCATTATAGTTGCAGCAAAAGTAATTGGGGATAATGGAACAAATAGGACTAAAGATAACAAACATTGTTAAACAAGAGTTAAGCAACTTGTTGGTGTACTTGTGTGTCATTATACAATCCTAGGAAGCTGGAATCCTATATCCATTTGTCCAAGAGCAAAATATTTTGCATTCAAAGGAACTTCTGCCAAATTGGGGATTCAAGGCGTTGACCCTATTATATCCCAAGTAAAACAAATAAAAAAAAGCTGCCCTAAGGGATTCGGTAATATTATTTTTTCTCTAGCGATAGAATTCTTGGGTACTAAAACTGATTATTGGTGCTATTGGATCTGACCTAAAAATATGGATGACTAACAGATGGTAGTAAATTATGAGAGTTTATGTATCTCTTTGCTATCATCAAATGGTTGTCCAGACTCTTGAAGCGCAATGGCCACCCTGGAGAAATTACTTTTTTTTTTATATCCCCTTAACCAAAGCATGAATATCCCATGGTAAATATTATTTTAAGTCATGTCATAACACTGCCTACATCTTATCCCCAGCCAACAGCTGAGAACTTTTTAAAAATGCTTTTAGGTGTTTCAGTTTTAAAGTAATGCTTTCTGTTTTCTCCTTATGCTTTTTTGGGGGGGAGGATGGATATGATCCAAGATTCTTTATCAATTATGCAATTGCTGGTAGTAGCTGGAATCTTCTCAGCACCTATTAGTCACTTTAGGTTATTTTGACTTGGGCTGCAGCAGAGACTTGACAGCTGGCTTCCATAGAATGCCCAACCAGCAATTTTTAAGAGAGAAAATCAATTTAAACCAGGGACCATTTCTTCCAGCTATGTGTTCTAGCTATTTCACCAATGGGTGAACTTCTGGTTTTCAAAAGCTTCTGCTGAGTTGTTTCAAAAGGTTGTATCTCCTCCTGCTGCTTTTATTATTTGGGGTAGTGGTGGTGGCACTACTACTACTACTACTACTACTACTACTAGTAGTAGTAGTAGTAGTAGTAGTAGTAGTAGTAGTAGTAGTAGTAGTAGTAGTAGTAGTATTCCCTCAGAACACTAGCCAAAGATGGGGAAAATTGGGAAATAGTTATTTAGATGAATGGCTATGGAAATAGATATTAACATGTTTGCTTTTACTGTGGAAGTAGATATTAACATGTTTGTTTTTACTTCTTAATCTCTTCATGTAGTTTGATTTTTAAAAGGATCTTCTGCATATATCCATGTCTCACAGATAAGAGGAATCATTTAAAATCCCCTTCTCTCACAAATGGCAGCCAATGTGGCCTAGTGTTTAAGGTGCTGGCCTAGAAACTAGGCTATGAGTTCTAGTCCTACTGTAGATAAGAAAGCTCTCTCTCAGCCCAACCCACCTCACAGGGTTGTTGCTGTGGAAAAAACAGGAAGAAGAAAGAATATTAGGTATGTTTGCTCTCTTGAAGTACTTATAAAATAATAATGGTGAAATAAAATTATAATACATAAATCATTGTGGGTTGCAGGAAAATACTCATGCTGCAGTAGCACTGGAAATGAAAATGTAAACCTTAATGGGACAACTTATGTAGTGATCATGACAGTATCAATCAAACAGAGACATATTTTGGCCTTGTGTCTCTGAGCATTACCTTCACATATCATGTGTTGTTAGCCTCATTCCTTTCCGCATATCACTCATCTTTAAGTAGCAGTGCATATGAAACTCAATACTTTTGCCAACCATCTGGCTGCTGAAATATCCGTTAATAGCAATGGTGGAATCTGAGCTGTGGCAAGCATCCATCACAAATCTGGTGGGACCAAAATTTCAATCTTGCCTTCATAAAGGATGCTGCTGTCCATAGCTGTTATTGTCAGCAAAAGCACTGCAGCTAATAACCTATTTAGTGTCCATCAGATAAAGATTGCCTTAAGTGGATTGAGACAGGTGTCTGAAATATGACCGAAGCTTATTATATTAGGAGAAGAATTTACGCTGAACTAAGTACTTTAAATAAAATAGTCAGCCCAGAAGCAGATTGATTTTTCATCTTTAGCTTTGTTTCCCTTCTTTTTATTGGATTGGTTCAAGATATATAGCATCTTTCATGGTATATCCAGCACAGATGTACAAATATCAAATTCTGTCCTTAAAATAACTGCTGTGAAGATCTAATCACATGGTAACCCAAATTGCACAATGCATTATGCTTTCTGTGTGTAAAATTTGAATTAAATCCTTGGTGCACCATTTGGATTGACTCAGTCTAATTTTTTTCTGCATATTTGTTTTAAAAAATACATATACATGTGTACATATTCAAAACCTTAACTGGAAAAGTATTGGCTTAGCATGATGTACTAAGACTAGAAAAATACTAATTTATTTACATCCTGATGTCCTATTTTGCTAGGAAAATGAAATAGGCATCCCATCTCCAGCAATTCAGGAACACTTAGGGATATTGCAATCTACAAACAGTTATTCGTGGTTTTGAAACACCTGGTGCTTGCATTAATAAGTTGGGAGACCAAATGACATATGTTACCTTGAGCAAGCACTAATTTAGAACAAGAATGGCTTAAGATCTTTGGCAGAAGCTTTCCAAAATGTTTTGAATTATTTGTCTGATCTCCAGTGATCTAAAAATGACATTCACATATGAGATATAGTCCCCTATAAAATTATAACATGTCTGTGGGATTAGGATTATCTGGACCCATAGCAGTCTGGATTCCTTCCTTGATATAGGATATAAACCATATTGGTTATGCAATAGTGACGAATACCTGTAGCTCAGGTGTAGGAAGAGGGTGAAGATTTGTTCTCCAAACTTGTGGGTTGGTTTCCAAATGTTTCGTTACCAGACTAGGTAGCATCTTCAGTGAAGTTTAGAGGATGTCTGTGTCAGTGTTCTCCTGTTTATAAGGGCTTCAGTGTGAGTGTGTTTTGTGATGGGTCATGTGTGCGTCATCAGTGAGAGACTTGTGATCGATCTTGTGATGGAGAGGTTACATCAGGTCAGGGTCATTGGAAGGTGAATGGGGAGGGGGCTTGTATGGGTTGGTGGAGGGTCAGTCAGTGTTGTCTCTGGTTGGCTGTGTGGTTGATTTGGATTCTGAGGGGTTTGTAGGCTGGTTCTGGGTCAATGTATCTGTTGATGGAATTGCTTGTGGAGTGCCAGGCTTGGGTGAACTCACGAATATGGCGGGTGGTAACGTGGCCAATGATTTTAGTGTTGTTCCAACCAAACTGGTGTTGTTTGGTGTCAGTGTGCGTATTGGTTATTCTCATTTATAGCCTCTAATGGGACATCTAGTGATAGGTGCATGAACATTTTCATTCTGCTGGACCTCTTTGCTATCTTTGATACTGTCAACAAGTACTCTTCTGTACTACTTATAAAGATTGAGAAGTGGTGGCATTATGTTATCATGGGAAGGCCCAATAAGACATTGCAGGTGGAGAGATCAAGCCTTTGTGTGTTCAATTATTGGATACTTCAGAGCTCAGTCCTTTCCTTTGTTCTTCATCTACATGAAGTTGTTGGAAGAGGCCACCCATCAGTTTGGGGTGAGGTATCATCAGTATGATGAAATCCAGTTACTTATCTCTATCCCAAGCCAAATGGAGACTCAACAAAAGTTAGAAACTAGAAGGTGAATAACAAGTTCATATTCAACAAGGTGAAGTGGCTCTTTATCCAGAAACCTTATGATTCCAAGACATTACTAACTGTGCTTCCCTGAAGAGATCAGGCATGCAATCAGGAGTTCATGCTGTACTCATGGCTCCTACTAGATCATCAGATGGTGGCAGGGGCCACAAAGTTCTTTACTCAGCTCTAATTAGTGTAAAGATGTCACCCTACCTTGAATAGATTGCTGTGAGAACATTCACCCATGAGCTGATCGTTTTTATATAAATTATAATTTGTTTTATACATGAAGATCACTTAAAAACTTCAACTGGTACAAAATTCAGTGGATCATGTGCTTAGCTTTTCTGGAAGGTTTTGAGACTGATTGACAGAATAATTGCAATCAGAAAATTTTAACTATTGGTGTTTTATCACTGTGAATTATTTTATACTACAAAATTGTTTTATTATAACACATCTGTTTGTCACCTAGAGTTCCTACCAACTCAAATTTGAGGCACTTTGACCGGAATTAAACTTTCTGTCTGGTTGGAAAAATCAATTTCATGGGACAAACAAGTCGATAGGGTGTTTGAATTAAACAAATGAGGAATTCTTGGCTTAAATCTCAGGCACTCAGTGGAGATGATACTCAGAAAAGAATTGTCTTTTCTGAGTATTGACATATGACTGGTCCTTGCACTTATGACTATTGCAGCATCCTCATAGTCACATGATCAAAATTTGAGCATTTGGCAACTGGCATGTATTTGACCCATCCCAGGGTTTTGTGATTGCTATTTGCAGTCTTCCCAACCACCTTCAGACCACACAATTCACTTAACGGCAGTGATTTGGTTTAGAAACTATGGCAAAAAAGTCATAAAATTAGATATGAATCACTTACCAACCACCTTGCTTAACAACAGAAAGACTGATCTTAACTGTGGTTGTAAGTAAAGGACTACCTGTACTTGTAGATGTCGTAAAATCAGGACCTTCAGAAGCAAGGGCTGGTGAAGTTGAGAAAAAGAAGTTAGGTTTGGAAATAGGCAAACAGTGAGTTTAAAAATATAAAAATCCCAGCATTGGAGTATGGTAAAGCAGAAGAGAGGAAGAGAGCAAAAAAGGAGGAAGAAAGGAAACCAGAAAAAAAATCTGCTTGCAGAAAGATTACTTGTGAGTAAAAGGCAAAAGAAGAGAAATCAAGGGGCTTTTCCTCCTGCAGCTCTTCCTTTAAGTAGGATTTTACTTTCTAAAGCAGGAGTGTCAAACTCACATCACATGACACGTCGCGATGTATCACGACTTTTTTGCCATTGCTGCCAATAGAGTGGGCGCGGTTTCGCTATGATGCATCCAGCCCATGAGCCAGAAGTTTGACACCCCTGTTCTAAAGCTACCAGGCAAGATGGAAACTTGAATGGGAGGCAAAGAATTTGGAGCAATGTAGCCTATTTAAAGATGGGGAAAGAGAGCAATGAGGCCGGAAGTTTAATCTGTGAGGAAATTGTCCAGTGTTTTGGCTTCAGAGAATTAAGGTTTGAAGAATCAGATGGAAGAGAAGGAGATCAAATTTAAATGGGCCAGATGGATTAGAGATTGGATTGAGGCAGAAGGTTGTAGCAGTCAAGGGAGTAGTTTCCTAAGACTTTCTTCAGTGAGTACATTTGCAGAAAGAGGAAGGAGGGAGATTGGGCTTTTAACCGGTGATGGATTGATTATGTGCCATCAAATCAGTGTCAGCTCTTAGCAACCGCATAGATAATATTCATGATGATTTGTCCGTAACTGCAACTTGAGGAGATTTTAAGTTTGTTGTATGTGACAGAAGTAAGTTTTGAGGAGAGAAACTGTACCTAAAGAACGCTAGGAGATTCATCCCCCAAGAATTTTTTAACATTAATGTGGTAACCTGTGTTATATTCTTTATACGGCAGAGTCTTTTTAAAATCAGTTTTGTAGGAAACAAGAATTGGAACAAGATATAGGCAGAGAGATTGACTGGTGGACATTTATACAAATTCAATCTAAATATACAGAGGACAAAAAATTATATGAAATACAAAAAGAGCCGCAAGAATTGGATAAAATTATACATGGAACAGAAATAAAATTAATTAGCAATTTATATAAATACTTATTGAGATATAAAATAGAAGACGAGGTTGTCAAAGACACGATTAGATGGGCAAAATATTTCGGATATAATATAGAATTGGAGAAATGGCAAAAAATATGGGAAACAAACATAAAATTGACTATGTCTGTGGCATTCAAGGAAAACCAGTTGAAGATGTTTTACAGATGGCATCTTCCATCAGCAAAGCTTGCCAAGATGTTCCAGAATAATTCGCCAACGTGTTGGAAATGTAAAAAAGTATATGGAACATATTATCATATATGGTGGACATGCCCAGTTGCGAAAAAATACTGGACTAAAATAAGAAGATGGATGGAAGAAATAATAGACCAACCCATAGACTGGAAACCAGAGATTTTTCTGCTGGGTATTTTAAACAGAAAATATAGTAAAGAAATACGGTACTTAATTCTACATATAACAACAAGCAAGAATAGTATATGCACAGTTCTGGAAAAATGAGAATATACCATCAGAGAAACAAGTGATAAGAAAAATCCTGGACTGTGCTGAGATGGATAAATTAACAAAAGAGATAAAAGAAAAGGAAGACACAGAGTATTATCTAATATGGAATAAGTGGTATGACTGGTTGGAGATTAGAAATAATAAATGAGAATAAATGTGGAAAGGTCAAAAATGGAAAATGTGTGAATAATAATGTATAGTAATAATAATATGTATTATTATTATAGTATCAAGGAAGAAAAATTCAAACAAGAAACAACGGGACAACAAGGACAAATATATCTAAAGAAGAATAAGGGGGGGAAATGTAAATAATAGAAGATTACCATTACGAAATTGCTGTTAAAAAAAAGGAGGAGTATACACTGTGTGTGTGTGTGTGTTATATTTTGTTGTTTTAAAAAATAAAAATAATTTAAACTTAAAATCAGTTTTGTAGGAACTGAAGGAGATCCTGCTTGAAAGATTCTCTGGGAGAAATCACCTCTTGAATTCACCCAACTGTAGGCAAGTAAAACACATGTCCGAAGGGGTGTTCCTTCAGTGCTGTGATCTCCCTTGTTGCTGAGAAAGCCTGGGGTTAGAATTTGCTCATTTACAGGGTCCCTCATGGAATAGTTGACTGGCTAGTTTAATGATAACTAGGTTCAATCTACATATATGGTTGTTTTCCTGAGAGTGAGTCTATTTAATCAATGGAGGAAGCATGTTATTCTTTTTATTTGATCAGTGGAGGAATTATATCAGGTTTTAGTCTCTGATTGGTCTGCTGTTCTCCATGTCATCTGCTTCTTCTAGAACAAAATGTATTCTTGGGCTACAATGATGTCCATGGGAAAGAAGAAATAGAAGGGCTGGGTCAAATTTAAATCCAATAAAAAAAAAATCCAAACTTGGGTACAGATATAGAGCTTAGTCATACAGAATTTGAATAATAAATCAGGAAATTTGCCATGAAGAGAACTGAAACCTTGCATTTTAAATCATTTTCCCCTGCACAACAGGGAGGAAAATATGGTATGGTTATATATAATATATATTTTGGCCTATAATCAACTTGGAGCTTTTAAGAGCTTCTGTGGAGAACACTGCATTACCTGTTTTTAATTATCCCCTTGCTTTTATTACTGCACTATTTTTATTTTATTTTGCTCATTTGAAATGTTTTGGCTATCTAGATTTGTAATCCTTGATTATCTATTATTATTAAATATTTTTTTTAAAATATTGTATTTTGTTATACAATAAAAGTATAAAAATTAAAAGAGAAGAAAAAAACAATTATGACTTCTACCCTTCTTTCTATCAAGTAGTTGCTACATTTCCCCCCTCCCTCTATTTTTCTTTTTGCTTTATAATTCTGTTCCCCTTCCTTTTAACCATTTTTGGTCCTCAAATCCATAAATTATCAATTCAATCTTTTCTTCTCTTAACGAAAAGTCCATACAAGGTTTCAAGTCTTTCAAATAAGTCTTTATCATTTTTATCAAATTGTCCTCACCCTCTTTCCATTTTATAATCAAATATTCCACTGTGGATATACATCTTCCATCATTGTGCATATAACAATCTTGCACTGTTAGCATATGCACAATTAATTTCTCATATTTGTTTTCTAGTTCATAGAAAAGAACTATGTTCTAGTTTTAGTTCCTAAAACCCTCATAAAAACAATACTGGTTTCATCATCATGATACCCCTCAATATTTTTTTTCATCAAAGTATTGATTTCAATCCAAAATTTATTTCCTTTTTTCACAGACTCACCATGCATGATAGAAAGGCCTCAGAACATTAATTCTTGATTATCTAGGATCTCCCATTATTAATGGAAAATATAATGTGATAAAGAAACAAGGAACACTGTTCATGCAAGCAGCCAAATGGGAATGATAAGCACCCTTTGGAGGATTTTGAATACACCCAAGCCTCATTTTGTTTCCACAAAATTCACATCTGCTATTTCAGCCTTGCTGAGGTTTTGGGTATAGAATTTGGATGGTATCAATTTCCAGCACCCTCAAGCAAAAGCTGGCATGTTTCCTATAATGTTTTGAAGCTTTTCAAAATAATGTCTTTACTTGCATTCCTACGAAAACTGGAATTCTTTTCATTCAGGCCTGATAAATCTGACTTTTTACCAGAATTGGATCCAATGCTGCTTTACAGCCAGTGTAATCAATCACTTAAGGGATGAGCCAGTTGTATTACCTTGTGAGGCAGCACCAGCATCTCAAAGCTAGACACTATGCTAATAAAATAAACAATGAGAAACACAGGAAAGTAAAGTGGACCAAAATTGGTTGCTTCAGCCTGTAATCAAATCTGACCATCAAGAAAAAATGAGTTCACAGTCAAGGTACCAAGTGCAGGGCTTATGTATTGAGGACCTAATACTGCTTTATTACACATGATCTGGAACATCCTTTTTCAATTGGCACTGACAGAATGAAACCAGTCATGGCAAGAAGCAGCTGATACGCAGGCGAAGCAAGACTACATGAGAGGAATGCTTCCTATGTCAGATTAGAAGCTTTCACTATTATATCTGTGTTGTGTCCACCTTACTGTTTCAGTCCCCTCTTCTTACAATTGAAGAATTTTTTTTGAAAGGCTGTGTGCTTCCATTGAGAACAATAAATGAATGTTTGCAGGAATATGTTTTAAAGTGCATGAATAGATACGTGTTTTCAAGGACTGGCTCAAAATCTTGATATAAAAGTAATGTAACTTGTTCTTTTTAAAGGTCAATTGGCTTCCTATTTTCATGTAAACACATGTTTGAAAGATTTCGGTATGCATCATTAAAATGTTTGGCAAAGCCTTTCATGGGCATTGTCCTAATTACCTAGGTATTGTTGAAAGAAAAATCTTCATCAGGGCCCAGTCTAAGCCGGGAATAAACAAAATGGAGACTGCTTTAGAAAGAAGGTTCTAGTTCAGGGGTAGTCAACCTTGGCTCTTTTATGACTCGTGGGCCAGCTGTGCTGGCTCAGGAATTCTGGGAGTTGAAGTCCATGAGTCATAAAAGAGCCAAGGTTGACTACCCCTGTTCTAGTTTATTGAAGAGCAGAGCCAGACAGAAATGTGGCTCTGGGAAAGCTGACCACATGTTGCTGGGAGTGGTGGGTTTTTATACCTTCTTGGGCTTTTGTGTTTGAGGTAGTTTCCTGTTCCTGTGGCATGAACTTTTACCTGAGCTTTTGAGCATTTCCTTTTGGTATTCTGATGGTGGTGGGTTAATCCTATTATGTCCTAAAAGTCATGTCTTGCTTTCCTGGGGCTATGGCTGATGGCTTACTTCCTGTGTTGGATTTTTTTTGGGGGGTGAGGGGTTGCTGGTTTTAATCCTATCACTCTGCTATTGTTAGCTATCAGTTTTGCTGCAAGGGATTTCAAAAGATCCTGTCTTGAATGGGTTTTTGCAGGCAGTATTTGTTCATGAATGGGGCCTCAGACCTCCTGAATGGGATTATCAAATCTGCATTTCTGCAGACCTGGTCTCTGCCTAGTTTCTGCTTGGGGCTGTTAAGAAAAACTGGGCCTGCTTTTCTGCCTTTAAGATCCTTTGGAGAAATATTCTGCCTTTTTAATATTCCCCAAAATATTTCCTTCTTTGGGGGGGGTGACCTCCCACAGTATAATGTGACAATGGAATTGCATGTGACTAGAGGTGCAGTTTTGGACCTGATGACATCCCACTGCCCTAATATTATTCAGGTTGTGGATCTTGTAACAATGCTTCCTCAAAAATCAAACCAGGAATACAATACAAGCTTGATGCCAAATTATTGTATCGGAGAAGTAATTATGCCATTTTCTATTTACAAAAGGCAATTGACCAATTCCAGATTGTCTTATATTGTACACTTACATTACACTCAAACAAAGCTCATTTCTCCACTGATTGGATAAATATTTAATAAATACATCAATATGTTTTCTGTCTGATCTGTCCGCAGTCTGGCCAGTTAGGCCTCTCAGTGATCTTAAATGCTGTTCAATCAAGTCCATGCATCTTGTTGCTACACAGCTTATTCTCTTTCCTTCCATTTCTTCTAGCGTTATGCTCTTTTCAAAGGAGCTTTTATATAATGTGTTTAAAATATGAGAGCTGGAGCCTGGTGACTTTTGCCTCAAGTGAAATCCCTAACTGATTTGTTCCATGATCCTTTTGCTTGTTTTCCATGATATTCTCAGGAGTCTTCCCTAATCCCCAAAGTTCAAAAACATCAATACTGTTTCTATCCTGCTTCTTCAAAGTTCAAGTTTTGCACCCACAGACTATCACAGGGAAAATCATTGTCTGTGTGGTTCTGACATTTGTAGGTATAGGCCCATCATGACATCTAAATATTTTTGTACTAGTCCATGACATATTTTATTTGCTGTTGGGAGTCAGCCCTAAAAAATCAGAAGATATCCACCCATTCAGTGTTTTCACTGTCCATTCTAAGTTGGTTTTTATCCCTGTTAATTTGGTCTTTTTTTTACATTTAATCATGATCCCATTTTTTATTGTGCTCTTTGACTTTTATTACTAGAGGAGCTTGCAGATTATTTGTATTTTCAGATATCAGTGAAATTGAAATAGTATTTATTTAAGGTCAGCAAGGTAGCCAATATTTCTTCTAATTTCTGACATGCCAAATACAGGGGAAAAATGGTTTCTGCAGCTTTCCTCAAACTAAGTACAGATTTGTGTGCCACAATACGAATGTAAAATAATCATGTCATCCATACCCAGACATTACAACTCTTCCTGTTGTGTTCTAATTATTGATAATTGCAATCATTATTTTGTAAGCATTTAAAATTTCTCTCTTTTTTAAGATTTCATATTATAATGAAAAAAAAAATAGAACAGCAAGTGAAGTCTTATGCAAATAGCATTTAAACAGTCTCCTCTCTTTCATCCCCCCCATACTTTCATTTGGATGTATTCTGAACCTGGTTAGATATAAATGATGATTAATTTCAAAATTGAATATTTTATTAAGTTAACAGCAATTGCGGACATTGTGAGGCTCAAACCTAACAGATATTAATTAAAGCTTTTTTGAGGGGAGAAAAGAAAGTCAAGCTTTTTTGAAGTGAAAGGACTCCCAGTGTTCTTTGTTCATCTTTCCAAGGAATATCTTCCTGCTATACGGAGGCAACATAAGAAAACTTATTTATTTGTTAAAATTTTTTGCTGCCTATCTCACCATGGGGATATTCTAAGGAACTTGCTAAGTACTCTCTTTCCAGACTTCCTCTTTCTCTTTCTTTCCACACATACTCACACACATTCCTTTCATTTAATTCTCTCTTGATTGCTAGGACTCTTCTTAACTCTTTCCTAACCAAACTATTTGAATGGTGGAGCAGAGGCGTAGCGTGGGGGGTGCAGGGGGGGGCCGGCCGCACCGGCCACAACATCTGGGGGGGCGCGCTCGCACTCGCAGCTCTCTGCCCCTGCCTGGCTCACTCACTCTCTCTGCAGTGCTGGCTGTGCGAATCTGATCCGAGCCGCCGGGTCGCCGCCCACTGTGGAGGGGGGGGGCACAAATTACTTGCCTTGCCCCGGGTGCTGACAACCCATGCTACGCTACTGTGGTGGAGGACAGGAAGGCCTGGAGGAACGTTGTCCATGGGGTCTCGATGGGTCGGACACGACTTCGCAACTAACAACAACCAAACTATTTAAGGTTCGCCACCTCTTTGCCCTCTGGAATGCAGAATTTCCCTCCTGAGATTCCAGACTACATTCCATCACAAAAATGTAAATAAAAAGGAATGACGTAAAGCAAAAAAACAACAACAAAAGAAGCAAATAAAGCAAGGGAGTGGCTAGCATATAAATTATGAAAAAAGAGAATGATAAAATTATTAAACTTAATCTACACTTCACAGAAAGTACAAATAATTATTAATGGAGATATAGCAAAACCCTGCTAAATACAAAAAGGAACAACAGGGATCTCCACTGCCTCTTCTCTTGTGTATTTTGGTTCTTGAAATATTGAATATACTGAAGAAGATGAGATTATTATGGGAATAAAGATTAAAAACAAAACCTATAAAATGAGGAATTTTGCAGATGACTTCGTGTTGGATCTGGAACATCATATAAAGGGCATTGAAATATTAATGGACAAATTAAAAGAATCTAGTGTATTTGCAGATTTTCAGATTAATAAACAAAAGATGAAGATGTAAACAAAAATGAGAAAGTAAAAGATCAAGCAGAACTGATGAGTAAAATGGGTTTTAAATTTGAGAAGAAGATAAGGTATCTGGGTATCATTATAACATATATTGAATTGTATTCAAAATAACTACGTATATTAAGACATGGAATGAAGCTTAAAAATATGTATTAAGATTTGAGAAAATACATCTGTCATTACTGGGGAGAATTTCTGTGATAAAAATGAATGTCTTGTCTAGAATGATGTTTTTGTTTCAGACAATGCCTATTTTGACAACTGATGCATCATTTAAGCAATGACAGAAAGATATACCCCAATATGTGTGTGACAGCAGAAAAAAACATGAGTTAAATACACAATTTTACAAGATGCGAAGAGGAGGGTTGGGTTTACCATATTTGAAATTGCATTTTCCACTTTGCTCCTTTGTTTGGAAGAAAGAGTGGGTGTTTCTGAAAAATAAAAGCATTTTGGAGTTACAAGAATATGACCTAAGATTTGAGCGGCATGGATATTTGTGGTACAGTGAAGTCAAGGTTAAGGTGGATTTTAAAAATCCTTATGTTAAATATAAATATGCTGTATTAAGAATATGGAATAGATACAGACACAGTGTGTGCCCTAAAACATCTTTGTGTATCTTAGCACAAAATGAATGTTATAGATAAGAAAAAAAATAAGGAAATACAAATGGCTAACTAACTGTGAAAAACAAGAATTCAGGGTCAATATAAAATAAAATCAAGAGAAGAAATCATGGCAGATTGATATAGTTGTCAATATTTTTGTTCTATTGCTATTGTTGTTATTTTTGGAAATATTTAAAGTACATAAATATGTGTGTTTGAGCACTTTAAGATGGAGTTTGAAATAGAATTGTGTACAATGATGAACATATAATTGCTAAAAGGTATAAACTTCTATTGAAATTTAAAACAAAACATGAATAAGTGAATTTATTTTATTTATTTATTTTTCATAATTTATATGCCGCCCTTCTCCCCACGGGACTCAGGGCGGCTCACAGCATATTAAAATAACACAACACCAACAACACAACACTACATTTCCCCTATAAAAGCCAATTAAAACCAAATATTTGTAGTCTGTGACATTATTAAAATCATTAAAAATTATCCCTATTTAAAATTCACCCTAGGTCAGTCCCGCTTGCTGGAAAAGCCATGTCTTGAGGGCGCGGCGGAAGGTTAGGAGATCCGGGATTGTCCGGATCTCGGGGGGTAGCTCGTTCCAGAGGGTGGGGGCACCCACAGAGAAGGCCCTCCCCCTGGGGGTCGCCAGCCGACATTGCTTGGCCGACGGCACCCTGAGGAGGCCCGCTCTGTGGGAGCGTACCGGTCTGTGGGAGGGAATCT
>NW_015386425.1:657959-663014 GCF_001527695.2 Protobothrops mucrosquamatus
GATAAAGTGGGATAAAAAATTGGTTATAATATACAGGTGGAACAATGGGAAAATATGTAGCTGAAAGGTTTGAAATGTATACTTTATTATAATCTTAAAGAGAATTTTTATGATCAGAATGTATAAAGCCACTTCAAATTTATGCTGGAAATATGAAGAACAAGAAGGGACATTTTATCACAGAGAGTGGACATGTAAAAAAAACAAACCCTAGAAAATTTTGAATTCAAATATATAGACTCAGAGGATTTTAAAGATTACTGGTAATATACAATTTCAATCAGAGGTTTTTCTTTTGGTAGTGATGGACAAATAGTTGGAAAAAAGTAGCTTTGTTTTGCACATGATCACTGCAGTAAGATTGTTGTATGCAGAAAGATAGAATCAAGAAATCCTTTTCCTATTTTTAAAAAAGTAATTGTCCCCCACTTGGGGGTAGATATTCACCAAATGGCCATATTGCTACTCACACACTGCTTTTGGCTTCAAAGAAAATTTACACTGCTAGGCATTGCCATACAATTACAGCTGTGTTGATCTGAAATCTGAGAAGCTTCCCCATTGTAAGAAATTCTTCACATTGGAAACTTGCCTCCCAGGGAACCATGCTGTATTGCTCATCAGTCAATGATCATCTTGTCCAGTCGTATTGTACTCAACTAGAAGCATATAGTTGTTTCTGTAGTTAAAAAAAATAGTAAAAGCATAAATATTTAAGAGGCCTCTTCTGAATGAGCCATATGAGAGTGCCATCAAGTAGCCTCAATTCTCATTTACCCACCAATCACAAGCTCACTTGTAAAGCAAAGCCCATGAAGAAACTGCTTAGAAAACCAAATTTAATATACTAATGCATGTTGACATCATATGCCAGACATCCTACCGAACGTTTTCCCAAAGATGACAACATTATTAGTAATGATGCAGTGAGGTATTAGAAGCAGATAACAACTTTATTGACCTAAATAACTCTAATAATCTGCAAAGCTTAGCATACAAGCTGAAAGCCATTAACTGAACTAGTGCCATTTACTTATCCTGAAACTGTCAGGAGTCATGCATAATGTAATACTTCAGTCACTAACAGGAGCCCGGAGGGGAAAAAAATGTAGGGTGTGGACCAGTAGAATATACCCAGAGAGCAAAAATCTTCATTTTATTTCCTTCTTTTCTCTCTTTTGGAGCAAAGGTTTCTACTTCATTGTATTCACTTGAAGTATCCATATAGATGATCCTTAACAAAAAGGAAATATATGGTTCCTTAAAAAGAGGGGAAAGCATGATAATGAATAATGCAAGATCAAGAAGAATAAGGATACTTCATTATCTGTCTCAGGGTCTTTTCCCACTGTTTAATTGAAGTGCTATCTACCCATCTTTGAATCTGCAAGAAAATTATGCCACTGTGAATGCTGCCCCATTGCTAAACTCTATCCTGGACTCTTTTTTTTTCCAGTCACTGCAATTACTAGACCACATTCCAAGGTACTCAGCAAAAAAAAAAAAAACCTAGCAGATTTCATAAACCTTGAAGCTGCCCTTGAATTATGTCAGCATTAGCACTTTAATATTGATGCAGGCTAATAGGTAAAATTCCACAAGAAATTATTTGCCTGGATACAAATGTCCAGATAAATACTTTAACTATAGCATGATGACCCTATTTTGAAGAAGAAGAAAAAAGGGCTGTGACTGCTGTGCATCAAATGTGAGCTCTGTTTATAATAATATTTGGTTTTCTTATGCCTCTTTCTCCTGCCTATTCTATTTAAAGGTCTTGGGCAGGACATATATGCCTTGTTCTTTGTTAACAGCCTGATCTATATGACTGTATGAGAACTTTCATAGCTAGTATACTTACCTAAGAATGATTGAATCCTGCTTTGCTATGGGCCAGGGGATCCTACAAAAGTTTTGGGGATCAGTCAAAGTCAGCTAGATATTTCTATCTGTACTGGAAGTATAAATTAATTAGTTCTTCATTAAAATGCAAACTGAACCATTCCTGAACAAATCTATTCTGTCAAAAAACCTCTTTCCTTTTAATATACACAACTCCAACGTATTTCTAAACATCTGTAGATTAATTGATTGATTGAGATATCCATAACTTTAGGCCAATCCATAATCCAGCAATTGGGGTTGCTTAAAAACTGCAAGATGCAGCCTTTCTCCTATACCAAGGGTAGGCAACCTTGGCTCTTTTATGACTCGTGGATTTCAACTCCCAGAATTCCTGAGCCAGCATGGCTCAGCTTGGAAACCTCTCCCTTCCCCTCAGCATGGCTGGCTCAGGAATTCTGGGAGTTGAAGTCCACGAGTCATAAAAGAGCCAAGGTTGCCTACCCCTGTCCTATACCCTAGATTTCCTTTTTGGATTCCAATTGGACTGAGGATTGAATGTTGCTTCTTGACCTGCATATATATTTCTCGAGAGACAAATAAGATGGTCTGGTACTCCCATCTCTTTAAGAACTTGCCACAATTTGTTGTGATCCACACAATCAAAGGCTTTAGCATAGTCAATGAAACATAAGTAGATATTTTTCTGGAACTCCCTAGCTTTCTCCATGATCCAACGTATGTTGGCAATTTGATCTCTAGTTCCTCTGCCTCTTTGAAATCCTGCCTGTACTTCTGGAAGTTCTCGATCCACATACTGCTGGAGTCTAGCTTGTAGGATTTTAAGCATAACTCTACTTGCGAAATGAGTGCAAGGGTGCGATAGTTTGAACATTCTTTGGCACTGCCTTTCTTTGGAATTGGAATGTAAACTGACCTTTTGCAATCCTGTGGCCACTGTTGAGTTTTCCAAATTTGCTGGCAGATTGAGTGTAGCACTTTTACTGCATCGTCTTTTAAAATTTTGAATAGCTCAGCTGGAATATTGTCACCTCCACTAGCTTTGTTGCTGCTCAGATTTCCTAAGGCCTATTTCACTTCACATTCTAGGATGTCTGGCTCGAGGTCAGTGACCACCCCATCATGGTAATCAGGGATGCTAAGCTCGTTTTTGTATAGCAATCCGGATAGTTTGAAGTGTCCAAACCATTTACAATAGAGTAGTTTGGAGTTAAGGAGCCAGTGGAACCACTGAAATTTGCACAATAGTTCTGAAGACATTTTTTTTTAAATTCTGGGACAAAAATCCATTAATTCTTCTCCCACTTGACTGACATAGCATCAGCTTTTGATGATGCCTCCACTGTCAGCTTGGATTCACCTCAGTCCCTTGTCATAGTTGCTCAAACAGCCTATCCTCATGGTCATTGCCCACAACCTCTCTATGGAGTTATGGGCTCCAGTGTTGCACAGGGCATGGCTTGCTTAGGAGCCATCCTATTAAGCATCGAGGAGATTTGATAATCAACCTGATAACTCATGAAGCACTTAACCATATGTAGTGGTGGGGGAAGCAAATGATTGTTTCTAACAGTGACAGTAAAAGCACGTCATCTCCTACCAGTGCCAAGTCTCCATTCTTTTTCTCCAAAATACTTCTTCTAAGTTTTGGAGAGGGCAAATAAGGTATTACAGAAATGATTCATATACTTCTCTCCACCATTTTTCTTAGAATAACCCACACTGATGCAATATCAAGGACAATTTTTTCTGTAAATTAATGTGCAACTACGGTAAATAGTATAGCCTAGCTCTTTGGCTTCATTTCAAAAGCCCACCATAAGCAAGTCCATTCTTTCTCCAGCAGATTGCTATGTAGGAATGCTAGATGGGGAAAAAAATGTAAGAAAAAAATGGGGAGATATCAGAATGAGTATAGGTATTGTGGACCTACCCACATTTAACTCTTGCTTACTTCAGTTCAACACACCTTTGGAATTGTGGCTCTCAACAGAAAACAAAACAAATGTTTTCTGTGCCCATTCCTACTCAAAGTACCTGCTAAAACCTAGTGAAGGACAAATGCAACCTCAGCTATTTGTACAATCACTCATTGCGATTTAAAATTATGCATGAACTTCTCTGTAATTACCCTCTGTCCAATTACTCTTTCATGCCATCAGATGGTTCAATCCTTTGGATTGTAATTCCACATGCCATAAGACTTGAAATATGCAATAACATCACAATAGCCTAATAATGAATCATCAGAACAAACCCCTGGAGAGAAGAGGGGGAACTTTGTGCTGCTCATTTGTTAAGTAAATTGTTATTAAAATAACTTATGTAAATGGAGACCCTTTCCCCTAAATTTATCACAACATTTTAATTTTTAGTTCTGCAAATAGCATAAATCTTCAAGAAGAATATTGCAGAGAAGAGGCTATAAGCTATAACAAGTAGAACTGAGGAATTGTACTTTCAAGGCAGAGGTGGATATGACAATCTTTATTATGGCATTGCAGCATAAAGCTAGCCAGTGTTTCTCTAAAAGGCCAGTTAGAGGACTATAGCAGTTCATAACCTCAATCCAAAGATCTCTGAGTGCAGCGCTCCGTCATGGGACTTTGTCACAACCCAGAGATGGATGCTTTATAGAGCACTGACAGAGCCAGGTTAATGCGCTGGAATTGGTGTGATGAGATTTTTCAAAAATCTTGACTAAGGCACTGATGGGCAGAGAAGCATTTGAGTTCTGCATTGGACAAGAAAACATTTGGGACTAGCACTGCAAAGATGGCAGGGCTGGCGGGGAAAAAAAAGCCACTTTATATGTTGGAAAGCTCCCAGAGCTCAAAGCAGAATTATTAATTGGCCAGAAAAAAATAGACAGCATAACTCTTTTTGCCTTTGCTTCTGGACTATATTTTTTTTTTTAATTTTTAATTTTATTTAAATTTATATCCCGCCCTTCTCCTCACGGACTCAGGGCGGCTGACAATCAGTTAAAATATATAAATGACAATTACAAATTTAAAATTAATTAAAAAGAAATATTTTAAACATAGTCCAATTAAAATTTAATTAAAACCCCTCTAAAAATTACCCTAGGCCAGTCCTGCAAGCTGGAATAACCAAGTCTTAAGGGCGCGGCGGAAGGAAGGGAGATCAGGGATAACCCTGATCTCTGGGGGCAGTTCATTCCAGAGGGTG
>NW_015386425.1:663720-733920 GCF_001527695.2 Protobothrops mucrosquamatus
AGGTTGGAGACTGGGCGATAGTTTGCCAATACATCTGGATCCAGGGAGGGCTTCTTAAGGAGGGGCCTCACCACCGCCTCCTTTAGGACCGCGGGGAAGGCACCCTCCCATAAAGAAGCGTTTGTAATTCCCTGGAGCCAGGCTCGTGTACCCTCCCGAGCCGCCAGTACCAACCAGGAGGGACACGGATCCAATAAACATGTGGTTGCATTCAGTCTCCCCAGGATCCTGTCCATGTCCTCGGGAGCCACAGAGTCAAACTCCTCCCATACAACAGTCTCAAGACCTGCCCTCGCCTCCTCCCCCGGGGCCACCCAGTCGGAGTCCAGGCCCTCTCGGATCCGAGCGACTTTGTCATACTTTGTGCAAATTCCTCAGCCTTCCCCGCCAGGGGGTCCCCGCCCCCCCTCAATTGAAGGAGGGAGCGGGTCACCCTGAAGAGGGAGGCCGGGCGGTTATCTGATGACGCAATGAGGGTGGAGTAGTAATTAGACCTCGCCACCCTCATCGCCACAAGGTAGGATCTAATATGCGTCCTTACCTGTGTTCAGTCGGATTCGGTTCGGGTGACCCTCCAACTGCTCTCTAGGCGTCTTTTCCGGCGTTTCATCTCTCTCAGCTCCTTGGTGAACCAAGGGGCCAGTTGAGATCTACGCCGGGTCAGAGGCCGCAGCGGCACGACTCGGTCCAGTGCTGCGGCTGCGGCCAAATCCCAGGCCGCAGCCTGATGTTCCGCCGAGTCGTGACCCAGCCCCTCAGGATATGGCCCAAGCTCCGTCAGAAACCTCTCCGGGTCCATCAGGAGCCTGGGACGGAACCATCTAGGTATATAGGAACCATCCGTCCCTATATACCAGAAAATGATGTATTTATTTCACCCTTTTGTAAACTACCCTTCACTCTTCCCACATGACTCTCATAACAATGCTGTGGGTTAGTTTTGTCTAAACAAAAAGTGAACTCCCAGTGAATGTCATGATCAAATAGTGTTGTGAGGTGCAAGGATTACATGTAATTTGTTTGGGGTCAGTTTTTTTAGCTTAGAAAGTAGTGCAATTAGGCCTGCTGAGCCCGGGCTGGAAAAATCTACACAAACACAAAAGTTGGTTTGGGGGATGGTTTAATGACATGTACAAGGGATTCAGGTTTGCCTAGCCCAGATATGGTGGCTTAAACATAATCCATTTTGTTTTACCTTAGGGTCAGGTGGAAATAGTTGACTCTTTCCTGTTTGTTGACATACTGAAGCAATATTTAGAAAATATAGCAACCCACTCTCCCATGACTTTTTCTAAAATCAGAAAAAATATTAATGCAATTCGTAATGTCCTTTTGGTGTTTCTGAAGTGCCAGAATTATTTTATTTTGTAACAGAGTAGAATCACATTTGCACCAAACAGGGATTGCAAATTTTGAACAGATATGTGAAAGGATACAGTGGGCTATAGACTACAAAAAAATCATTTACTGTTAACAGAAAATTACTTCATTCAGTGCCCACATATCTCCCCAGGATCTCAAACCAGCATACAATTTTCTCCACATAATCAAACCTGTGAGTTAAGGTGGGCTGAGAGAAAGACTATATAGTCCAAATTCACCTAGGGAGCTTCATTAGAGTAAATTTGAACCTGGGTCTCCTGGATTATAACCCAACGCTTTAACTATTACGTCACAAAGCTTTCTGTTTTCTTTGCTGCCATCTAGGTTATATTTCTTCAATCTAAGTCTGTGATTGTGCAAAATTCATGAGATAGGTAGACTTTGTTTAGCAACCCGACTGGTTGCATAAGCAGGTATACAATTGGGAATATATCTAAAGAAGAATCTGCTAGCACCAGCACTTGTAGCTCTGAAAAAGAATAGACTTCTTTAATATTCTAGACAAGTAGAATATTGTCAATTTCAGGCAGCAGCTCAAGCGGCTGGAGGTTTCTAAATAACTAATTAAACTCACAGAACTGAACTTGCTGATTTGCAGTTAACACTTTTTAGGGACTTGTTTGCTGTGGAGAGAAACAGCTCTGGAAAAGATAGGCATCCTTTCTGCCATGTGAAGGGCAGGAGGAGAGAAAAAATGGGTAAGGAATAGGAAATGCATACTAACTGACCATAAAGATTAATATGTGACTGAGAAATTCTACAAAGATTGTAAATGTAGATTTTGGTCACATAGTTACTTTTTCATCACTATTATAACTGTAAATGGTCAGTGTCCAAGGCAATCACTAAAAGTAGTACCTGTAAATTCTCAACTTTGTCCTCATCTATCTGAGTCCCTGTTGGCACTTTAATACTGCAGCAATAGAGATAGATAAGGGAGTGTTGAACTTTTCTGGTGTTATAATGTAATGTTCTAGTCTGGAGAGCCTCTGCTAGTTCATTATTTGTTGCTATATGAACTGATATTGTTCAGAATAAATTTGAAAAGGATTCTAGCTTAGTGCTTTTCCTGACCTGTTAATTTCTTGCAAATGGGTTTTCTTTTCAGGACAACAGGATATAATCTTGACAGCTTTTTTTCCCCTCACTTAAAATGGGATCGTTTAATATTGTGATACTGTCTTGCTTTGGATACTGTCTACTTCTGCAAACACAGCTAGAGTATATTTGCCAAGCTGTACTTGATGGGGTAAACAGAGCCCTCTCAAACAATAGGGCTGAAATAAAAGTGAACAGAGAAAAGAATGCAAATTCGGGTGGGTATATATTTAAACCAAAGCCCTTGCAGTGACAGAGAAGTGATTGAAGAACTGCAAAAAAAAAAAAATGAATCTGAGGAACTCACAAAAACTCGGAGCAATTTGGTTTTGAAAATGTTTAAATTAGCAACCATGCTTGCAATTACAAAAAAAAAAATGCTGGGAAGCTAACTGCTAGCACGGCAACTGCTGTCCCTGTGACTCAAACATTGTCTGGAAAGCATGGCACTGCCTTCTGCTTTGCTACAGCCACCACATTCCATCCTGTGATAATTGATTACTTAGCAACAAGTGTGAGAAGTTTTAAAGCAGAGACTGAGCACCAAGCCATCCCAATTTAGAGCTATACAAAGCATCTACTGATCTGATGCACTGACTGTAAAACTTCAAAGAGGCCCACAGACTGAGGGTGACAGATTTCTTATCATCTTCTCCAGAATGCAAAGCAGTTTATAGTGCTGTCACGTGTAAGAAGAAGTTACCTTTGCTTTGACGTTTTGTTCAGAGTTGTGATGTACCATACCTTTCCATACCTTAGGCCTTACAGTTATATTGGGACTATACCACCCCAATTTGCAGCTATGGATTATGGGAGGAGTGTTCTCAATAAATCCAAAGGGCATCAGTTTAGAAAGGAATATTCTCCTAGTCCTTAACTCTACAAAAGCCTTCCTTCCTGCCTGCCTGTCTTCCTGCCTGCAAAATAAAGCAGAAATTATATGCTCCTAAGTGAAAGTAAGACTTTCCTCCAAGTAAAAATACACCAGATGTACTACAAGAGGTATTTCCTATTAACAACATTAAATAAGTGTTCCTCTCATGTAAGAATCCATGTACTTCCTTCTTTTTCACTGCTTATGCAGTGAAAAGTCCATTTTTGTTAATCACTGTTTTAATTTTTTTTTCTCTATAACCACTCGCTGCAGAGACTGTGAAAATAAGACAAAAATGTTGAACAGCAGCATTACTCTTGTTTTAGCATCAGATTTACTTATTTGGTTGTATATCATTTTGATTAATTTGTTATGCTGCTTTTTGGTCTTAGTCTGTGAATTTTGAAATGGATTTTACTGAATTGTATTATGATAAATTATAGATGATATATGCCTACTGGAAGCCATCCTAATAGCTCTAGAAGAAGTATAGGTTGGGAAATCTCTCTCTCTCTTTCTCTCTCTCATCTCATCCATGTCAAGAGATAAGAGATATGTGGAAATTCAAGGTCAAAGTGGTCCCAGTGGAGGTAGGAGTATTTGGGGCTATGACTCCTAAACTGAGAGAGTGGCTCCAACAGATCCCAAGAACAACATCAGAGCTCTCTCTCCAGAAGAGCAAATGCTAGGAATAGCTAAGATACTGTGCAAAATCTTCAAACTCTTAGGCTTCTGGTAGAGGCTCTGAGATTGAGGAAGACAATATCACCCATGGGGAGGGAGGGAGGGAGAGAGAGAGAGAGAGAGACTTCATTATTTTAAAAAAACCTCAAGGCAGAAAACATACTAATACTCCTTCCTCTTGCTATTTTCCTCACAACAACAGCAATAACCCTGTGAGGTAATTGGGCTGAGAGAAAGTAACTGGCCCAAGTCACCCAGATGGCTTTCATGCCTAAGGCAGGACTAGAATTCACAGTCTCCTAGTATCTAGCCTAGTGCTTTAATCATTGCACCAAACTCACTCTCATCTCATCTCAAATAAACAACAGATTATTTTCTTAAAGTAATAAAACCAAATTCAATCAGAGTTTCTATTTCTCCTGAAGTGCAATTTTGATTCTTTCACTTTCTTCTGAATGTTAAGTATAACACTATTGTTAGCTTCTATTGCACACTATTGGTTTTCTAAATATTCTTGTATTTTGTCCTTTGTATTTTGTTTGATGATAGTTTTTTTTTTTTTTTTTAGAAATATACCTGTGCGGACACATTTTTAAAGCTTTAAAAGGATTGGAACGTTATCTCTTGACAAATGCATGCTATCGTTTCTAGGTTATAGTTTATATACATCTTCTAGTTATCTGAAAGGAACATAGAAGTTATCTTGTATCCAGGCAGACCAGTTTGCTTAACCAGTCGCCGGAATGTTCTTTAAGCTCAACCAGGGGTCTTCTGTATGAAGACCATGTAAAGAACTGGCGAGCTATATATATTTGTCCCTTTTGAATACCTTCCTAAATTTGATCTCAATTCCAAATGAGGTTTTATTCCATATTGTGAATGGAGAAATAATTGGGTTAAATAATATTAAGCAGCAAAATTTTGGAAGAAAGGTGAAGATGTGCACTATTTTTCTTTTAATGTATGAGATGGTTAACCTGGGACCTTTACTCTATAGAACCCCAAAGTGCCTTTTTGTAGTCTTTGCAGATTTCTCTGATTCTGATAATTGAAAAGAACCAGCAGAGTTTCTTGATATCACAAACTGAGAAATGCTTGAAAGTTATAGTCATACTAAGTTTAAAAAACAAAACAAAAAGAAACTTTCCAAAACTCACTACCATCTCCTCTTGTGAGGCATCTCATTTTTTTTAGTCCTCATCTTGTCAAACGGTAAATATGGCCCTCTAATTTAGTAAAGTCTTTTCAGAAAAGATCTGGTTTACTGGTTTTCCCTTAAATTTATCTGTCTTTTATAGATTTATAATTTGTGCCTATATTTTTCTATTCTTTTTATAAGTGTCTTACTTTAATTGGAAGGAAAGAAAAAAAGGAAAAGAAAAAGAAAAGTGGGGAAAAAAAGGTCTAACTTTGCAATGCATAATTACATTGGGAGCTCCAGCACTGTCTAAACTAAAGGTTGATATTAGACATTGTTAATAATCAGTTGCATAGAATACAAGGACCAGTTCAGGTGTGTCAAAGTTGTATCAGTTCAGGTCCTTCATATCTGCCCTCCATTCACTTCCATCGTCTACTTTCCCTATTAATAATTCTGCTCAGGTTCTGACGGCTGCCGCTATTCTTATTCCTGTGTGTACAATCAATATCAAGACAGACAAAAATTAAATCTTTGAATGGATTTCTGGTTGAGCTGATTTTAGTCACCGGGTTGTCCAGCCACTTTCAACAGCCAAGAAGATTTCAAATTTCTGCTTTTTCGTAACAACAACAAAAACACATTTTCCACTTGGCTGATAGACAGCAGCCTGTCAAAGGTGGCTTAGCTCGCTTATTGTGTCGTTAGCATGAGGTGGAACAGGTGAACTAAGGAGGTTGCAATAATATGGACACAATTGCAGAGGATGTTCACTTTTTATTTCTCAAGGCATCTGAAGTTCATAGACCTGACTATCCCCATGGTTGATGTGAATAAGTTGCCTTTTTTCCTTTGTCTCTGCATTTAAAAAATTGGTCCACATAACTCTTTCCCGTGAATTTCACTAACGTGAGAAGAGATAGCTATTCTTGATTGGGTTAATTGGATCTTGAATATTTTTGAGTTTCCCTTCACTCTTTAGCAGGGTAGATATTTACAAATCCATAAAAAAGGGAAAGCAGGAGGAAGAACATTTTGGAGTTCATCAGGATATGTGGATTCATCTAAATCCATTCTGTTTAACTGACTGAAATTGATGTGTCTTGAAGACTGATTTCCAATTTGGTTTTTAAAACCAATTTTCAAATTAAAAACATTTTCAGACCTTAGAGTCGAACAAATAGAGTAATCCCTCATTTTTTAAACTGTCATTTTCCAAGGATGTTGTTTTATTCTAGGATGTGCATGGAAAAACTATTTTACTCTTCAAAGAGCATGATGGCATATAAGGAATCTGGGCATCTTAAAAATCATAAGGACCCAGATACTATGTGTACTATAAAAAGAAAAGATAAACCTGTCTGTGCCTACTATGGATTTAATTTTGGGAAGCGAAGGAAGCAAGAACCAAATATTAGCTTTGTTCTCATTGGTAGTCATCTGCTAAGGGACTGCTAGCAGAGAAATACTTTGCTTCTACTAGGACCTTTGTAGAATCTTTTTGGTTGTTGTTGTTAGTAAAATTCTTTGCATAAAGCTATGTTTACACTAATTTATAGTCATTGATGGATTGCTGGCAGAATTTGCAGATAAGCTGATTGGTTCCTTAGCTAGCAACTATTTCATTACTTTCAGCTCAGGCAATAAAGCTATATACTTGTTATTACTAGTGCACAGATACATTTTCCAAATATAAGATTTTACATAGCAGATTTAATCACCATCTATTTCACCTACAGCTTAATGATATAAGAACTACAGCTTGGGGAAGGAACTCTGCTTTCAAAGATGCAAAAAATCCAGAGTCTGTTTGAGCTTGAATGAACAGGGTGGAAGGGAAAAGCATAATTATTTTACTATTCACATAGAAGGCATGTGTTGGCATTTCGAATTCTGCAAGATTCCTTATTAGAGGATCTGATCTTAAATATAGGCAGGGTGCGGAAAGAATACAAAGTAGCTAAATTGCAGAATGTCCCCTTAATAGGAAAAAAAATACTCCTAAATCTGGGGTGTTTGCAGAGTATGGTTTAAAAAAACCCAAGATGGCAGCATTGATGAAGCCCCACCCATTTTTAAATGAATCCCATGCACATAAAAACAGGCAGAGCCTTGATGGCACTATCATGACTGCTACCTCAACTTTTTTGACCATATCCTGTGGACACGCTTCTTATAAATTTCTTGAATCCAAAGTATGGACTTAACCTACCCATCTGTAAATCAAAGAGAGAAGCAACCTAGAACTAAGGAGAAATTTCCTGACAGTTAGAACAATTAAGCTGTGGAGCAATCTGCCTCCAAAAGTAGTGAAAGGTCCAACATTGGAAGTTTTTAAGAAGAGACTGGACAACCATTTGTCTGAAATGGTATAGGGCAGGGGTGTCAAACTGCCGGCCCACGGACCAGATGCATCATAGTGAAACTGTGCCCACCCCATTGCCGGCAATGGCAAAAAAGTTGTGATATGTCACATGACGTTGCAAGTTTGACACCCCTGGTATAGTGTTTCCTGCCTGAGCAGGAGGTTGGACAAGGTCCCTTCCAAATCTATTATTATTATTATTATTATTATTATTATTATTATTATTATTATTATTATTATTATTATTATTGTTGTTGTTGTTGTTGTTGTTGTTGTTGTTGTTGTTGTTAAATGTTAACAGACATTCATTATATTTAAAGTGAAAATTGGATTTATTAAGAAATACATGGGGATAGAAAATGTTCACTATCTAAGCTATTTCTTCCTGAAAAGTAAGTACAAAAGGAAGATCCTTTTGTCTTTTAAACACAGACTCATTCAACTAACTACAGACTTAAAAAACAAACCCTCCTTAGTACTGTTCTATGTATTTTCCCATCATATATTACTTCAGTTTTACAGCAATTGACCAATATCAGCGACTGATCAATATCAAAACAATTCATGCATTTAGTAGACAATGCAAACAACGATATAATATTCAAATAAAATTAGATCACACGCCCTTTAATAACCCTGCATATTTATTTTATTTTACTGCGCTCATTTTTCCCTAAACAGTGACCAAACAAGCCAACCAATCAAATTTTGCAACTTTTCCTATACTTCTAGAAGGCTACTCCATAAATAAATAGCTAGCATAAAAATCATTTTAGCAACATGGATTATAATCAGATATCATGAAATCTTTATTTATTCATTTATTAAATTTATGTGCCGCCTATCTCACCATGGAGCTACTCTAGACAGCTTACAACAATAAAAAGGAAGAAATTAAAAAAGTGTGAACAAGATAATAGAGCAATAACGGAAAGCAATACCAGAAGAAACAAGCCAATGTCTTGATTATATCTACTTCAAAAGGGCAATATCTTTCAAAATAGTTGGGTTTTTTTTAATTGCTTCCATCTAGAACTGCTGAGGGAAGGATATTAAAGAATGCCAAGGTAAATGCTGTACATTATTTTGCTATGAAATGATGTTTCAAATACCTTGCTGCTTGGGATTTGAACATCCTATTTGCAATTATTACATTTGCAGAGATTCTGTTACGATCCACTTGTACATCAATATCAATTATCCTCTGTGTCTGCAATGTTTTTGGTTCTTCTTAACCCGTCCCCAAGAGTCTCTGTGGAGTGAGCCTGATATGAATCAGGTTGTGTTTTTTTTTTCTCTCTTCCTCCTACATCCATGAAGATTCCAAGTCCTCTAATAGGATTACATAGGATCTTGGCCATGTGAGCATAAACTCAACTTAAACTAGTAATTACTCTTAAGCAAGCTGTAGACTCCATTTTTATTAGTCCTGCTTCTAACTGTAGCACTGCCTCTTTCCCTATTCTTATTAAAGACAATTAGAACAAAATTAAAATACAACTCCCTTACTTATTTTTCCAAACTCTTAAATCATTATAAGTTAGTAATCATAAGACTATATGATGAGTGAGAAGAGTTTGGATATTTAGATATTTAAAGTCAGTCCTAACTGTCCATTGTCACCTTTAATCAAATGCATACTGCTGTTTCTTTTCCCTTTGTGCCTTAATAGCTCCAAAAACAATTAGCTGGCTTTAAGTACAATTCTACTTATTTTGCTTTATTAACAGTAGGCATGAAAACTGCCTTGGTGACCTTGGGCCAGTCACTCCCTCTAAACCCAATTCACCTCACAGGGTTGTTGTTGCGGGGAAAATAGGAAGAGGAAGGTGTTTTGGTATGTTTGCTACCTTGAATTGTTTATAAAAATAATAAATGTGGGTTATAAATAAACAAAATTAAATAAATAAATCTGATTTTTTAAAAAAACATGACTCAGTCTTAACAATCTGAAATAATTCTGATCTCTTGAACACACTATTCCTTGAATAGACAACATATCTGCTGCTTGCTCTTTAATATGTGAGATATTTTTCCTCCTTTTGATTTTGACCTTTGCCCTTTAACTTTCAAATTTAACCGCTTAATTTTCCTTATTATTTTCTCCCTTTTCTGGCCTAATTCACAATTCTTGTTCTTCCTAAAACTCTACTGCAATCTTGTCATTAGAAGATGAAGACTTTCTTCTGTCTATAGCCTGTTGTCTCTTCATTTACAGCAGCTATAGCTGACTTTCTCTGACCGATGGCTTGACCTGATTGGCATATTTATTTCTAGATTCTGCCACATTTTTTATCCTAATCAGCTAGGCTTGTATGTTAAAATTTAATGCTCACATTTCTTTAGTACAACATGAAAAATCATATTAAAATTTAGTTAAAAACTGCATCTTACATACGCAATGCAATAAATAAATGACATCTGATTCAAATGCCACTAGACAGCTGGGCTGGATTGTAAACTAGCATTATCACAATTTTAAAATAAGATTCAATAATGTGGGTGAATAGAAATACCTTTGCTGGGCAAAAAGACAATAATGTAAGCATCAAACAAGATTTTCAGGAAATGATATTCCAGTACTTGAGTCAGCAACTTAAAATTACAATCAGATAATTTAGTCAATGCATCTTGAAATTGTTTAAAACTGAATTATTTTCTAATTATCCTGAGTGTGTCAGTAAACTGCATTTAATTTCTGACTGAGTGAAACATATAAGTAATAGTATGTTGACTTGCAAAAAGAATCACTGGATTAGAGACCAACTTACATAGAATATTGTAGGCTACTAGGCTGGTTTTGGTGACAAAACTCATCTCAGCATCTTTTGGTTACTATTTTGTTATGTCTGGACTCTAGCATTTATTTTTAACTCTGGAAAGAAGTTATAACTCTCAACAATATCATCCTACACTGCACTTATTTCATTGCACTATAACTTCCAAGAGGAATTTTCCTCCAAGACAAATAACAAAATCAATCTGCATCGGGAGATCAGGACTGATTCCACTGAGATACAAGATAATTATTTCTTTTTCACCCCATCCAGCTGATATTTGCATGTATACATTTAACATAAATTTGATTCCAACAAATCAGATGTTGATGCCAACGTTAATATATAAGCATGGTTTGGGATCGCAATGGGTAGTATGTGCTGTGTTGAAAGAATGAATGTTTGTTTATGAATTAGATTTTCTTTCCTTTTATTTATGCCTTTGGGTTTTTGTTTTGTTTTTGGCCACTTTTTTCACTCTTTTTCTTTATCATTATTCACTCCAAGAGGAAATAGCAATGAGTCTGTATATCTATGAGTGTATTGATATAATGCTTATTCTGCAGCTCATATGGTGTCATAGTAAGGAATATACATTAATTTAAAATATTTTTAAAAAACACATAAATTCAAATGCTAAATTGCTTATAAATGTTGTTCTCTTCCTTTAATATTAAATAAACAGAATCATTTTTAAATGTTAGTGCTAATACAATTATTTTCATCCCAAACTGCTTTAGTTCTATTTAACAATTAAAATACTGATCCCAGCCATAACAAATTTATGAAATTATACTATAATTTGTCAGAATTATGCACAATTTAGTTTTGTTCAAAATGCTGTAGCCAATAAATATCGTATCCACAAAATGAACAGTAAAATACCTTATCTCCTCTCACAATCAAGATTCTTTATTTAAATTTTAATCAGGTCAGCAATATTTATTTGGCAATATGGCAGTCCTTTAAAAATGAAATACGAGCCCCCTGCTATCAAATCTCTCCACGAAAGAAGAATGAATAAGTACCAAGACTAAACTATCAGCTGCTAAAAATATCAGGCTGGCGAGACAGTTACTCAACTGTTTGGTGCTATTAATAAATGTAGCATTGTTTTCAAATAATAAACCATTCATAATCTTAACAATTATGTAGCATGTTAAGGAGACAAATACAGCACTATTTTTCCCAGTTAGATAATTAGAAGTTCCTAGGCTTCAGAATACCAGCCTGAAAAGGGCAAGGCAGGTCTTCTTTAATAGTTCTCCAGTGGTCTAATGCCAGCAACATGTTTCCTAAATTGTAAGATCTGTAGTTAAAATGGCAGCTTTGTGATCATTCCCATCTTAAACTACCCCAGTAGTTTCTGTTCCCAAGAGTTCTTTCTGGAGAGTGTTGGCATTCTGAGTGATGGCTGCAAGACGATACGGACTCTTCCCAAGTGAACTGAGTAGCTCTCCAGGCTGTAGCTTCTGAACAACTAGAACTTTTACTGCATCTATTTAGAGATTTTTCAACCGAGCCATATCAAATTCACACTTTCCAAAGCAAGGTGTAAAATGTGATAGTCACCCATTTCCCAATTTCTTGAAATGGCCCATCTCTCTCTCTCTCTCTCTCTCTCTCTCTCTCTCTCTCTCTCTCTCTCTCTCTCTCTCATTTTCATATCTCTCTCTCTCCATCTCCATATTCTATTCCCAACAAAGTGCATGTATTAGAAAACTGTGCAATACCTATGTGTATACATATATGAGCATACAAAAGTATATTAGGAATTATTGCCTGTAGAAATATTTATGTTAGACAAAATAGCATAAAAATTTGGTTGCATGCAAAAAAAATGAACCTGATATACAGTCAGTCCTCAACTTAAAATCATTCATTTAGCAACTGTTCAAAGTTACAATGGCACTGAAAAAGGGAATTTACAACCAGTCCTCACACATACAACTTTTACAGCCTCTCTGCAGTCCCATGATCAAAATTTGGATGCTTGACAACCAGCATACATTTATAAAGGTGCAGTGTCTTGGGGTCATGTAATCACCATTTGTGGACCTTATCAGCCAGCTTCTGACAAGCAAAGCCAATGGTGGAAGTTGGATTCAGTTAATAACTGTATAATTCACTTAAGAACTGCAGGGATTAGCTTAGCAACCATGGCAAAAAAAATGTCATAAAATCGAGTGAGACTCACTTAACAACCGAGCTGCTTAGCACATAAATTCTGATTCCAGATGTGATCATCAGTCTAGGACAGGGATAGGCAACCTGGCTGGCTCAGGAATTCTGGGAATTGAAGTCCACGAGTCATAAAAGAGCCAAGGTTGCCTATCCCCGGTCTAGGACTACCAGTAAAATTGGAATGAAATCAATTAAAGCTGGCAAAAACACTGATGAGTTGGAATCAACAGATTGTTCTATTCCTAATTAGGATACTCCTCCTCTCAATCCTTTGGCAGCTGTTTTCTGTAACATGCAAGATAAAATTTGAGTTTTCTGAGAATTTGGTAGCATATTTGTTATATATTTCTCTGTTGCAATGACTAAATAATAATTCTCATTGTAACGAAGCTGCAGCTACTATAACAAACCTTAGCATGTTGTGCTCAGGGGTTCGTTCAATGCCTGCTCAGCCTGCCATTTCTATTTTGGTTGAGTAATTTCAGCCCTTTCTGTTGTCTTATGATATTGTACTTTACAAGTGAATTTTGACCTGGACAGTTGTGCAAATAGTGGGCAACAGGCAGAACAGCAATACCAATATTTCCAATAACAGATTATCCTCTTGTCAGATGTACTCTTACTTCTAATAGGTGGGAGACGGGCGGGGAGGATGAAGCTGGGGGAGGGATCTGTAGGGGAGAGTTGCACCTCAAACAACATATTGGAGCATCTACTCCAAGACCATAGGCTCTTAATAAATAGGCCCAATCTTCTCTGAAAAAAAAATATTTATAAATCATTGATCTATAATATCATTAGCTGAATGATATTTGGGCTGCTAAAATGGTACTATATCTGTGTATGTGCATAGTGCTTTGCAATAAATTGGAGAATATAGTCAAATGTCACACTGATTGGCCAATCTTAAAACAGGTATATTTTGCCCTGCCCTGCCCTCTGCAGCTTCATGGTGATCCTCATTTAAGGTAGAGCTGTGGTCAACCGCATCCCTGCAGGCCGTCAGTAGCTGTGAGGAGGAACAAATATTTGGTGGGGGTGTCTAGGCAGATAAAGACAAAATGCCATCCAAATTCCCTTGTCTTTTTGCCTGGACAAGTTTGCTGTAGAGTTACTTGTTTCATGTATGTGTGTTGGCGACATGAGAAAGATCTCTCCATAATTTAAAAGATTTCTTATACCGGCCATCTTATCAATTGGCAGGATGATTCTTGAGTGATGGCAGCAACACTCGTTCTCTATAGAACGGGGAGATGAGAGTAAAGGGAACAAGAAGGCAGATGAAGAAACTCTTCTTGAAGTCCATCACACTTCAAGAAGGATTCAGAGCAACAGAACAAGGTGGAACACACAAAGTCGGAGAGCTGCTGAAAAGCTTGTTAGGTAAAGTGAAGAGTGAAGCCCCAGTTAATTTTGAGAGATGACTAAACTTGTGGCAAAACGGATGAGAGTTTGTCATCATTCTCACTTTGCCTGTGCAAATCCCCAACAAATGTGCCTGGGTGAACCAAATCATTTATCAAAAATGTTAGGGCATTGTCTTATTGTACTGTGGTGTTTTTATTATTATTATTATTATTATTTGATTAATGTTATGGTTTTTCTGTTACTTTTAAGTTCTGAAAAGTTTGGAATCTTCCTTGCAGTCGGGGAGTCTAGAAATAAAACCAACTAACAGCCACAGCTGTGGAATTTGTTATGTATTTATTATTTAGTATTGTTCATTGAACAGTTATATAAATTCATTTATCATTTTAGATGGCAGGAGTATTGAAAAATTTGAGAACTCCTGATTTAAGTAGCTGTCAACTGGGGCTATTTACATTATATGTCCGATATGATTTATATCACATTTTACCCTTTGAATCAAAAGTTTCCACAGCTCAAGGCACAGAGGTTTATGCTATATATATGTGAACAGAAGTATTCATGTTGGTTCTGTTGAGCATGCATGGATGGAAGTGTGCATGAGCACTTAGTGTGCAGTCTAGAGACAATAATACAGAAACATCAAATTGGAAACATATAGAATACACTATGCATCATTTTTTGTTTTCAGCATGCATAGTTTGTCATATATGAATAACCATCTAAATATATTTCTAATTGGCACTCTATTTTAAACTGAGAGAAATTAATAACCCATTATTAAAAGTATGGCAGATATTAAGTCAGAATAGAGTAATTATCATCTATTGTGTAAATAACAAAATAATGCTGATGGGTAGCATATACTGTAAATTTAATTTAAAAAAACTCCTAATTTGTGAACATCTAGAAAAAAAGAAAGTTATAACTAATAGCCAGTACGGGTTTGTTAAAAACAGATCATACCAAACCAATCTTATTTCATTCTTTAACAAAGTGACTAAATTAGTAGACCAGCAAAATGTTGTGGACATACTAAGACTTCAGCAAGGCATTTGACAAAGTAGACCCCAACCTACTTTTTGGTAAACTAGAAAAATGTGGGATAGACAGCATCACCAGCTGGCTGACAAACCATACTCAATGAGTAGTCCTTAACAGTACTACATATACATGGAGGGAAGTAAGCAGTGGGATACCACAAGGTTCCATCTTAGGCCCAATATTCTTCAATATCTTCATAAATGACTTAGATGAAGGAATAGAAGGGGAACTCACCAAAGTGCAGATGACACTAAGCTGGCAGGAATAGCCAATACCCCAGAAGACAAGCTCAGGATTCAAAAAGATCTTGACAGAGTTGAACAATGGGCCCTATCCAACAACATGAACTTTAATGTGGAGAAAAGCAAGATTTTACACCTAGGCAGGAAAAACCAAAGGTACAAGTACCTGTGAGAGGGACTTTGGAGTCCTAGTGGATGATCATTTAAACATAAGCCAGCACTGTGCAGTAGCCGCCAAAAAAGCTAATACAATCCTTGGCTGTATAAACAGATGCATAGAATCAAAATCACATGAAGTATTAGTACTGCTTTATAAATCATTAATAAGACAACACCTGGAATACTGCATCCAGTTTTGGTTACCACATTACAAAAAAGATGTTGAGACTTTGGAAAAAGTGCAAAGAAGAGCATCTAAGATTATTAAGGGCCTGGAGACAAACACATTTGAAGAATGGTTGTAGGAATTGGGAAAGGCCAGTCTAGAGAAAAGAAGGACTAGAAGTGACATGATAGCAATATTCCAGTATTTGAGGGGCTGCGACAAAGAAGAGGGGGTCAACTTATTTTCCAAAGCACCAGAAGGCAAGGCAAGAAATAATGGATGGAAACTAATCAAAGGAGAGAAGCAATGTGGAATTAAGAAGAAACTTCCTAACAGTAAGGAGAGTGGAACAGCTTGCTTTCAGAAATTGTAGGTGCTTCATCACTGGAAATTTTTTAAGAAAAGATAGGGCAATCACCTATCTGAAATGGTATAGCTTGAGCAGAAGGTTGGATTAGACGACCTCCAAGATCCCTTCCAGCTCTATTCCGATTGAAATAAAAGTCATAATAAATAAATTCATATTAAAACTATAAAACTAAACTTGTTAAAAAAAAAACTGGCACCAAGTCAAACTAGTAGTCTCCTAATCTTATCCCAATGCCTTTGGGGGGGGGGGGGAGATCGGAAACCAGATCTTCAAACTTTATGGATGATTAGGAGGGTAAACACATGCTGAATTTCCAGAGGAAGAGTGGTCCATAGAGTAGGATCTGCCATAGAAAAGGCATGCTTCCTAGCTCCCATCAGATGATAATATTTAGGGGAAAAGGATTAGAAGTGTGCCCACCCTATCTGATCTGAGTAGATGTCCTTAGGGAAAGGCAGTCCTGGGATAACCTGACCCTGTGCCATATAGCTCTTTAAACGTGATAACCAACAGCTTGAACTGCATCCAGAAAAAAACTGGATGGTCTTATGTTTAAAAAAAATGCAAATCAAGCACTCAGATGAATCAAAGCCATACTCTATTCACAAATTTTTAGTTGTGCATATTTAATCCAGAATCTAGAGCTCTAGTTATGAAGAAACACAGCTCTTTTAGCTAATTCAACGTGACCATGACAGAAGAACTGACTTTAAGCACGCAGATAATGACTTGCCAACACCCATCTCATGAGACTTATAAGAATTGTGACACCAGTTCTATCCTTGAATCTCTTCTATCCAAACAAAATGGTCTTTATCAATCTTATTGCTCTGTCTCTGAAATCTATCAGCAATTAACTTAAGCCTTTTCTATTCTACAGAGCTTCTAAATATGATCTTTTTTCAGCCAAGATTTTGTACCAGCTTCTTTTATCAAAACCCAAGATCCTAATGGCAATAGCCTTTGAAATATTAAAAAGGAGCAGAAGAGAAACAAATCAGGCAAAACCCTTCATCGGTTTTTCACAAGAGCTTGCTTTCAGCAGAACTGATGATTTTTTCCCTTTCCTTCACTGCACCATAACCTTGCTGGGCTTGTTTCTATTGTTACCGTTCTTTCAAATTAAAAGAAAGTAGAGAAAACCAGTGTGTCTGATAAACACCTGACTTGATGTGAGCTCTGGCAGTGATGGATGCATTTAAATATACTGCCTTCAGAAAGGGTGAGAGAAAGAGCACATGCCTTATATTAAGAATTCAAAGTGCAGCTGTCTTTGGAAGCATAACCCTTTCCATCTGGAGTTTGAGAGCTGCTGAATCAACAGAGGCACATTACAGAGGAAATTTCCCAATCAGCTGGAGACCTGGAAAAGATATTGGAGTGAAAGAGAAAGGACTTGATCTCTGCTGAGCTAAGATCAAGTATTTAGGGAGCATGATTTGTGATCTCATCCATTTCCTGCTGCTACATTAGCCCAGGCATGTCAAACTAGCGATGTCACGCAACGTATCGGAACTTTTTCCCCATTGCAGGCAATGGGGTGGGCACGGCTTTGGCGTGACGCATCCGGCCCACGGGCTGGCAGTTTGACATGCCTGCATTAGCCCCTTCATAAACCACTGCTAAAAAGAGAGAGAAGGAGAGAGAAAGAGATTCTGTCTCATCTAATCTTTAAAAACATGCTTGTGTGTGTGTGTGTGTGTGTGTGTGTGTGTGTGTGTGTGTGTGTGTGTGCGTGCGTGTGTGTAGTTTTCAGCAGCTTTTGGTACCATTTCCTACTGAACAATCAATTAATGGAACAAATTGCCTTCAGAAGTTGTGGGTGCCCCATCACTGGAGGCTTTTAAGAAGAGACTGGGCAGCCATTTTGTCAGAAATAGTATAGGTCTCCTGCGTGAGCAAGGGATTGGACTAGATCACGGGTGTCAAACTTGCTATGTCACATGACATGTTGCGACATATCGTGACTTTTTTTCGCATTGCCGGAGCTGGGGTAGGCGCAGCCTCCGGATGATGCAACCGGCCTGCAGGCCGGCAGTTTGACACCCCTAGACTAGATGAACTCCCAGGTCCCTTCCAACTCTGTTACTGTTACTATTTGGGGGAGGTATAGGGTTAGGGACACTGTATTATGATTGTGTTTATGATTGCAATTAAACCTTGTTTAACAGAAACATTAAAGGCAGATCCCTATTCTCTGTTAAGCCTATTAAGGGCCCTCCATTGCTTCCAAGTATACCCTCTCTCACCTTGCTTTCCAACTTCGATTCAAAAGTTCTGTTTTTGGACCTAAGCTGTCTTAAGCCATTCATCCTGATTTAGCGGGAGCCCCAGCTCTGATTGGATAGTGAGCCCGACATACTTCTTCCCCTGTGGCATCCCATCACTGTTCTGTGCAGCTATTTCACCTTGGGCCACTGGTGTGTTACATTCTCTGTGTTTTTTTATAATCTTGCAGTTGATTCAGTGATGGCCCTTTAAGTTCAATGAATAATCCCCATCCCTAGATGATGATGATGATAATATTGATGATGATTATTAAATTTAAATACTTCCTAATCCTAACCCTAGGCCAGGAGTAGGCAAACTTGGCTCTTTTATGACTCGTGGACTTCAACTCCCAGAATTCCTGAGCCAGCTATGCAAATTGTTTAAAACATTAAAAAACAGGATGGGAACTTCAGTCATTCTTGTTCAAAGGAGGCTTCAGTCATTGTTGTTCAAAGATCTGGATGAAGTGCGAGGTCTTCAGGACCCTTTGAAATGAGAGCAAAGTAGGGGCTGTTTGAATCTCGCAGGGAACCTCATTGCATAGGTTAGATGCTACTACAGAGAAGGCATGCTACTGGTTGCCTTCACCAGTCATGATAGATGGCATTGTTTAATTAAAAGAATCCAGAGCATGCCAACCCCTGCCACATTAGATCTGTTGGGCAGTTATTACGGTAGACAGTAATCCCTCAATTAACTGGGCCCTGAGCCATAAGTGCTTTATAGATAATGACGTAACACCTTGAATCATACCCGGAAGCAACTAGTGTGGCTCACAAAGCAAACATGTTGTGAGGCATGCCTATCACTGCCCATGCCAATGCATTCTGGGCCATTTGAAGCTTCCGGGTGGACTACAAGGGCAATACCTGGTAGGATGCATTGCAGTAGTCAGTGAGGTGACCAGAGGGTGAATAATATTTGAAGGGCCTTGTGATCTAAGAAAGGGCACAAATGGCACATTAGACAAAGCTTTATACAGGCCTTCCTAGTCACAGCTGCCACCTGAACATTATGCAAAAGTTGTGAATCCAGGAAAACCCCTAAACAGCCCATCACTTTTAAATGGAGAAGTGCCCCATCCATCCCAGAGATGGAATATCCCCAGATCCAGGCAGCCCAAACACCCACAGCCGCTAAATCTTGGTAGAATTGAACTCGAGACAGTTCTTCCCCATCTAAAATCATTCAGCCTCCAGCTCCAGAATCCCAGAGTTGAAAGATATAGTGAGATATCATAATCAGTGTACTGATGTCCATTGCAGTTGTATCCCATCCAAGCAAACAAACAAGCAAAAGGAGGAAAAAAACAGTGGATACAGAAATATAGTATCAGTGTGGACAAAGATATCAAGATTGCACAGTTAGTGAGCAGTATACAGTATTGTTGATGAAAATGCAATCCTCCAAAACAAAATACATTACATTAACAATGTGAGAAGGAATTTGAATCTCTGAGCTGATAAGTATTGATTTCCAGCTTTCGCTTTGTTGTACACTGAGTGGTGTACAATGCTTATAGTCATTTAAATGTTTATATTTCTGATTTTAGTTCTTTAGTCAGGTTATTTTCCCCTTAAAAAACCCACACTCTAAACACTTTGCTTTGCTTTGCTGCATAACATACAATCCTAAATTTAATCCACAATCCAAGGATAGGAAAAGATACCTTGGAGTTGCCTAACGTCTGTGATATTATTTATTATTGCACCAGTACTACAAGATTATCATAGATTGTAGAAAGAAACTGAAGTTCTGCTTGGCCTTGAGTAATTTCCAAAATGGCTTGAAGATCTTATTCATTCTAACACCTTCATGGATAGTTCCATGCTTTCTTGACCATGCTTTACAAACAGAGAAGCAATATACAAGTGATTCCTCAGCAGACTGAGGCATCTGCCTGAGGCAGCAGGTGCCAGAAGGCAGAAATAGCTGGGCCAGTCCTAGCTAATTCCTTTGGCTGGCAGATACAACTTTTTGTGTGTTATATGGCCTCTCCTTCTAAACTAGCCTGACATCATTCCAAGGTTCCAAACAGAATGCTGTTCCTTACTAAGGTAAGCATCAATAAAGCCAAACCTTTGTATAAAGAATTGTGAGCAATGGTGAAGCCATATTTTTTTTCCCAGGCTGATATATGGCCTCAGACGCAATATACGCCTTGCAGACCACATATGAAATAGATTGCAAGATCCATTTCTGATTTCATGAACCCCATCAATCACCTTCAATTTCACCGGATGCTGAGAAATCATTAAAAGATTCCAAGCAGTATATCAGCTGCTTCATTACAACCATAACTTTTTTTTTATGTGTTCATATTCCAAAGAGAATGCTCACATTATGGGAGCTGCAGTAAATTCTACCAGTTTGGGGGCTCATTATATCTTTAAAGGTATTGTGAATAAAACATTCATAAAAGAGCAGGTTGTTATTGGGTTAGAGCCTCTGGGAGAGGGCAGGGGTTTGCTAATAGTCATATTTTAAACACACACATACTGTACACACATAGAGAAAGAGAAAGAAAGAGGGAGGGAGGGAGGGACGGATAACTTTGAAAGAAATAACACACCATGAATACAAATCAACCTTTTACCCAATGCCAATTTACTGATCTGTAGTCTGGGACAACAAATTAATTGCTGGCCTCTGCTGAGGGGAACAGGAGATCTAAGCATACTGTATCTGATATATGATGTTCACTTGTTCAGCCATAGTGCAAGAAATCCAGAAGAGTAGGGAGGATGAAAGACAGACAAAAGGTTAAAAAGAGCCAGCAACCCTAGGTCACCTGGCTTTTCAAATTGCTGTGAATTCCTTTGGGAAAAATTCTGGGTAGAATGATATTACTGTAAGGTTTTATTTCTTTCTTGCCCGATACTTCTCAGATCTAACTTTCTGCAGTATAGAAAAAGCTCAGATGAATGGACGGTCAAGAGACATTTCAGTGGAACAGCATATATTATGCTTATACATCCCTTCATTCATGGCCTAAGGGATATTTTAATTTGATTTTAATTTGGTTTTTAACATAATTTTAAAAAGAAACGGCAAAAAATCAATATTTCATTTTAATTGTATTTTAAACTTAGTATTTTGTATGGTTTGTCTGTTTTTTTAACTTGCTGTAAGCCGCCCTGAGTCCGCCAGGAGAAGGGCGGGGTATAAATTTAATAAAACCTAAATAATAGCTAAAGGATTTTAGGTCACAATGTTGGTAAGAATTTGAGCCTGCAGATTAGAAAATTAGCCTTTATCAGAGTATCAGTATTAAACTGGCCGGATTAGCAATCTGATTCAGTGTAAAAAAAAAACTTATTTTGGTGAACAAGCCAGACATCATATAAAATAAAAAGATGTTTTATATAATCCTGCCAACCAGACTTAAAAATCATAGGTCAGTTTTTGCACTAGTGACTCACAGCATCTTCTGGTGTTATCCAACAATCACTGTGCCAAAATAGCAGCTATTGAGACAGGTTTTACATCACTTCATCAATGGATGGATGATGCTATGAAGATGTAGTAAGTCATGAGTGAGAAAATGACAATCATGAAACTAATTCTCTCTCTCTCTCTCTCTCTCTCTCTCTCTCTCTCTCTCTCTCTCTCTCTCTCTCTCTCTCTCTCTCTCTCTCTCCCTCCCTCCCTCCCTCCCTCCCTCCTTCCCTCCCCCCTCTTTCTCTTTGGTATCAGACTAAAATATGATAATGTTATGTTTAGAGACAGGTGCAAAAGATAATTAAGTAGATAGAAATATTCCAACAAACACACATACATAAAGTACTTTCTTTTTGAAGAAAATTTTTGAGATTTGAGATATATATATATATATATATATATTGAAGGAATGACACCATTTAAAACTTTTTACAATAAAGTCAAGAAGGACTTTTTTCTGTCTGATATCTAAAATACCTGTTATTTGGAGCAAAAATGGATCTTAGCTGTGAATGTGAAAAAAATGTACAAGAATAGAAAAGTGCATAATTGCTCCTATAATATATCTTGTAATTTCAGAAGCAGATTTTAAAATAATTTTTCTTGTTGTGTAGAATAATTAAAGAGGGATAATAAAGCCAACAGAAAAATGATTGTTTTTCACTTTAATTTGGATATAAAATAAGAATGCCTACCAAACATTTATAAAAAGGTGATTTTACTGCTTAGTCTTATAAATCACCTGGGGGCAGAAAAATCAATTAATTTGTGATCACTAATTACACTGTTTAAGAATTATGAATTAACTACATTTGACTTATGATAAAACAAAAAAATGAGCTTGAATGGTATTCCTATCCATGACATAACCAAGTGTTGCTTTGACACCATCATCATTCATCACATTGAATCAAGCAGGAGCAAGAGCAAATTAAAAATTGTAAAGTACAAGAAAAGTGAACAAGCAACAGCCGTCGCCACTCACCCACCCAAAATTTAAACACACAGGTCAGAACTGAAAAATTGCTGAAACGTAGAGGCAGTTTATGAAAATTAATACAACTATGAGACAGCTTTGACAAATTTCAATAGCAGACACAGAAAACTAAATGAGTTATGTTTAGATAATTGGTATATCCAAGTTCACTGCAAATGCATTTTTTTTTTTGAAATGCAGTTGATTGGCTGAGGCAAAGTTGCCAGTATCAACTGAATAGTTGAAAGTAACAAGTGACATCCACATAAATATATTCTCTTGCAATGATGTGAGTAAAAGCCAAGGTGGACTAAGAACCATAGGTTTCTTGGTTGTCTGAATGATGATTGCCTAAAATGAGAACATAGAGGAAATATGTGGTAAATGAACCAATAGTATATTAGTACAGAAGCTTGCAACAAAGTCCTATATAGTTAAGGCAACCTGTACCATTCTTTTAATTCCATTACTGTTCAGGATAAGTTCAACAGGGGATGTTCCTATTCAGCTCAGGTGCATAGTATTTATACGGTTCTGCCCCTTTTAATATTTTCTGAGCATCTGCATCTCTGTCACTGAATATTATCAGAGCTTTATGTGAGTCCTTCAGATAAACTCAGAACAAACACATATTTTATATATTTCATAAGCAAAGTCATCCGACAATCAATGCTGGATGCGGAAAAAAAAGTACTTGCCTCCCAGTGTAATCACCTCATAAATGTCAATTGTATCAGTCCTTCATCAAACAATCAGGGTTCATTTGGGTCAGACCAACCTTACATGGTTTGGCTCCCTCATCACAGTGAGCTTGTTACCACACAGATTACAAGAGGTACACTGTGGAAGAACAACCTTGCAGTGATTAGAGTGCACCATTCTTTCCTTTTTCTTCTTGCCAGGGCCTCTGGCTTTAAAGCAGCAGGAGTAGCTGGACTACATCTTGAGTGAGCATTAGAGCCCAGCAGCCAGGCTAACACCTCTAGAAATGCCAACTTTCCCTCTCCCAGGCTGAAAAGACAAAGATACTAAAGTCCTGCAGCATCCTTTATGCAGATGGTCCTCAACTTACAACAGTTTGTTTAGTGAACCTTCAGTTACAATGGCAGTGAAAAAAAAAGTGGCGTGTGACCATTTTTCACACTTATGATCACTGCAGTATCCCCGTGGTCATGTGATGAAAGTTCAGATGCTTGGCAACTGACTCATATTATTGCAGTGTCCTGGGGTCATGTGATCCCTTTTCTTGACCTTCTCATAAGCAAAGTCAGACTCCCTTAAGAACCATGTTGCTTAAGAACTTAGCAACTGCACTGATTCACTTAACACAGGAATGTCAAACTGCCCGGCCTGTGGGCCAGATGAGTCATAGAGAGACCGCGCCCACCCCATTGCCGGCAATGGGGAAAAAAAGTCATGATACGTCATGACACATCACATGACGTTGCAAGTTTGACACCCCTGACTTAACAGATGTGGCAAGAAAGGTTGTAAAAAGGGGTGAAGCGTACTTAACAGTTGTCTCACTTAGCAAAAGAAAATTGGGGCTCAATTGCGGTTGTAAGTTGAAGACTACATGCATGTCTGTTTCCCCCCCCCCCCAAGAAAATAGGGTTGCTGTATTTATATATCAGTAGAACCTATAGGCTCTGGCAACAGTCAGTGGCAAAGATGCAAAGATTCAGAACATTTGAAACAGGGCAAACACTTTTTCACAGAAGTGCACATACGGTGTACAGATCCCACTAGTGCAGTTGAGTACAGTTCTTCAGTTGCAAGAACGCAGTGCATCTGTACCATTCTCCAGACAGCATTTAACTTGACACTACAGGCAACTCTAGGCATGTAAATGCTCTTGCATATAAATGAGTGTTTATTCTCCTCCTCCTGTTGAAAAACAGTCAGAATAGTTTAATTGTGTGAATCACATTGGGCCATAATCTGCAGAGCCCAGAATGCTAAAGCTCTTTAAGTCAGTGGGCCTTTGTTTGCTGAACTCCATGTTCAAACAAACAAACAAACAAAGCTTATTGATAGTCAAAAATGTAGGGTGGTCCTGTACTGGCATATGAACCATGGCATTGTAACCTTATGAATATTAAAATCTGAATATTTATTCAAGCGTGCAGCGGATTTTTCTTGTCATCTTTTGCATTTTCGGGAAGTTAGATATACTCAGGGAATTAGATAGATATAAAAAAAAGCAATAAATTATGTATATATAATACAGCAAAAGAGAAAATAGGTTTCAGATAGGTAAGTAAGGAAGTAGATAAGTAGACAGATAATATCGTAAAGAGACTGTTGTTGTGAAAGCAAGCTCATTTAATTAAATAGCAAGTTTAAAAAACACACACCTATACATCCCAGAATGAATATGGACCTTCAAAAGATTGGATTTTATTGAGGGAGACCAACAGGAAATTATGTCAATGGGAAATGGCAGTAAATGAGAAAGTAACAGTCACTGGGTGAAAGAGTATTTAGTGGAGAAACAGCATTTAGGCAGTCCTGACAGAATAGCAAAGAACAATCTCCGGGACTCATGTACAAGTGCAGTTTTTAGAAGACAGCTTGAGTGTAGTGTGTCTTCTGTATAAACTTCTTTTTGTTAACAACAGAGGGAGAGAAAGACAAAAAGAGATCATGAATTTTGGAGCAGTAGAAGAAACAAGAAGGGTATGTGTTTTAACACTGGTGTGTGTGTGTGTGTGTAATTTTCAGGGAAAAGAAAAAAGAGGGCTGAGAAGCCAGCCTGTATGTAATAAATGAGGGTGGATGGCGGGGAAGGTTGGAAAGAGGTGGTGAGTAGTCGTCTGTAAATAAAGCCAATTAATCCATAGATGGAGGGGGGAGAGAAAAGAGGACTGGTGTACATTTCTGAGGATTGGTGTCAGACAAAGTTTCCAGAATTTCACAGAACCAGGGAAGGAAAGGGAAGGCATCCCTGACATGTGCCAGGGTATTTTAATGGGGGAACTTTGCACTTTCCCAAGTTTCCCAATCCTCATTCTTCCTGGGGAATTCAAGCTAATTTAGAGTAGGCATTGCCATTTTACTCCCTTGTGTAAACTGAGCTGTTCGAGCAAAGCCATCTGGTTCTTCCAAGGCTTTGGAACTCAGCAAGTGCTCCTCCAGGAATCTGGGAAAATTTCTCAGGTACAAGGAGAGAATGTACTGGAGCAACTAAGTTCAGCTCCTGGCAGGCTTAGTAACTTCCTTGGAAATGTTATTGTAAATCAATTTCAGTAGCTCAGTTGATGACCCTCAACAGGCCTCTGCCCACTGTGAAATAATGGAAGCCGGACTCAAGTAGGAAAACTGGTCTCAGATGATTCAGAAAGGTCCCCTGGATGGGGAACGTTTGAAGCTGGCCACCAACTGCCAGGACAGAATAGTAATGAGGGAGGAATTATACTTTTGTTGCTTGTGCCAGTTCCTGCATTCCAGCTGCCCTCATTAATTGAATCCTATGATGTCATTAAGCACTATCATGTGGTCAACCTCCTACTTCCCAGATGCCTTTGCTTGTCAGAAGCTGGCAGTGAAAGTTGCAAATAGTGATTATATGACCGTAGGATGCTGCAAGGTTGTAATTGTGAGCCAGTTCCAGGTGCCCAAACTGCTATCACATGACCATGGGAATGTTCTGACATCCAGAACTTTAAGGATCTATTGTAAGTCATTCAGCACTATCTTAACTTTGAACAGTCACTAAATGAGTAGTTGTTAAGCGAGGACCACCTGTTAGTGCCTTACTTCCTCAAAATAATATTCTCCTGACCAAATCTGCCCTTCCCGCACCACAAAAAAAAGTTGCTGTGTGAAGTTCTGCTCTCTCCAGCAGTTAAAGCAAGAATGGGCATGGAGGTACAGAAATCTGCCCAGTCAGAGGAGCTAGTCTTCTAGTGGATCAGTTGAAGCCCAAGAGGTTTCAGGTCTTGTGATAAAAGGAATGCAAAAAGAAACTCTGAAATAATCTTAATGTACATCACCCCTTTGTGCAGTTTGGTGAGGAAAGGAAGGCAGCTTGATAATTTCTACTCCAGTTAAGATGCTGATGCCCCACCTGAGGCATCAGCATCTGATTTCATTTTCATTATGTTTCATTTGAGTCCAGATAATTTCAAATCTTGTCCCATTATTTTCTGTAGGCTTAATGCACATCCGATGCATTCACTTGAATCAAGCACACTGTATATACAGTATTTGCAAAATTAGGAATCAGTTGACCCAAGCACGCTATTTTCTTTTTTAAAAAGGGGGAAATAAAGACACAAGAAGGTAGAAGACAAAGATTCTCTTAGTGTATAATTAATTCTATTTTTAGAAACAATTGGCAGCCTTAAACTATAGGGTTTCGTTTTATTTCTCCCTTCCATTCTTCAATTATGGCTCATCTGCAAAACTGTATTTCTAACATAATGACATTAAACTAAATTAATTGGCTTTGTTATATGCTGAACAGGACACAAGAACTGCTGCTACAAACTGGGAATTGGAAAACAACTGGAAATAGGGGAAAAAAGGAAAACAATATAAAACTCATTTCAAAACTGAAATGAGTTGTGGCACATAGGACATTTTTATGGAAGAACAAATAACCCATTCCTCACAATACCAAAGCTTGGGACAGGGGTGGGTGGGTGGATGTAGATTATCTGAGACTCTCTCTCTCTCTCTTTAAAGAACAGATAAAGACCTTATGAGTCAACTTGTTTTTAACATATTGATACTGGTGAGATTGTATTTCAAGTTGGAAAGTACCTTGGAAGAGGAAAAAAGAACATTTCAAGTGAGAGCTCTTGGGAGCTAAAGGGCCACAGAAAATGTTATCTGTATTTTTGTTATGCAAAAGACAGAATCGGTGATGAATACACTGAATCTTGTATTCACAATACTTTTCCAGTAGTTACTATAATGTCATAAAAGTGTCCGCTTTTCAGTAAAATAAGGTTTCTGGAGCAATTCAGACAAGAAGACATACACACTGATCCTGTTAAATCACACATCTCTTTAAAACATTTTTTTTTATTTTTTAAAAAAATGAAATCTTAAAAAGCAAGGTTCTCATTGACATAGTGTACAAATGGATTTCTACTTCCAAAGAATAAACCAAACAGAAGAAAACAATCATATTCAGATTGACTTGACTCTCTCTAAAAAGAAAAGGAAGAATGTCTTCTGGCATGTTTTTAACTTCGTAGTCTAGGTTACAGAATTTCTTAGAAGTTTCCTATTTGACCTGGCTAGTTTTCCTGAGTAGATGGTATCTAGCTAAATTTACAGATTCCACTGAGATTAATGTGATTTAAGCCAGAATGTTACTAAGGCACATTCATACTCTATAATACATATGTCAGACAAACTAGAGAAAAATGATACAATTAAATGTATGCAAATATTGCTTACAATATTGATCCTTTCTAGCAAGAGAGAATGGAGGAATCATTAAGGTGCTCTCCCATCTCTTCATTCCTCACTGAAAGATAAAACAATTTCTGCTGCCAGATTGCTATGGAAGGCTTTTCCAACTCAGACCTTTACTTGTTGAACTTTACGTGTAATAATCCTCTTCCAATATCACTTGGCAAACGCAATTGCCTTGATTGGAAATTCATATTTGGATGACAGGAGATTGGGGAAGCTTGTGTTATGGTGCTGAACATAGGATCCTTTGGCTCAAACTTGGAATTTCATTGTATGAATGAAAATAGTTCAGTAAGATTCTCAAAGTTATGTATTATAATTCTTACGTTTATTATTCAATTTATTTTTTTGCCTTTCTGTTTAAGTTAATGCCTAAAATTAGTTACAGCAATAAAAATATAGAGGATAAAACAAAACAAATGTAGAACAATTAAAATCAAAATGAAAACAAATCATTAAACAATTAGAAAATAAGTGTTAATTATTTAAGCTTTCCCCCAGGAAAAGCAAGAAAAATAAATTATTAAACTTAACAATAGATACCACCTGACTCTCAGTGATTCTGAATGGCATCAGTCCTGGTTCTGCTAACTCTGCTTTTTTCCATACATGCACTGGAATCTTGCTCCCTCCCATCCAATTAGCTTTTTTGCTATCAGGTTTTGTTGAGTGGCTTAAACTCATAAGTCCATCCATCCACCCAGCAAATCTTGTCTCCGCCCCTCATTCCACCTCCATCATACATTAGGTTAAGTTTAAGTTTGATGGATGAGGGTAGCAAATGTTATGTCATTACATTTTTGTTTGCTGAATTGTGGATGGATGCATAGCATTTTAATTCAACATGAGGAAGAAGCTATCAGTTCTACAACCCAAAAGAGAACATCAGTTTGTAATAGTGGTTCAATTTATTGGCCAAAGCTATGAAACCTCTGGATTTACCAGGATAGGTGTAAAATAGAGAAGACCATGTCTCTGATCTTTTGCAGTATAAAATCTCTGACTAGAAACAAACACTGAGGTTCAAATAGGAAGTTGTTGGGCTATGCAGAAATAAACTAAAATAGAAGGGCCAGACATAGATTACAAAATCTAACAAATAAAGAGAGTTAAGTTCAGTAGACATAAAGTTGAAGGCATATTCTTAACATCTTCATTAATCATTGTTCATATTAGAAACCAAGCCTTTAGCAGTAACTGTATAGAGTCAGTCAGACCTCCATTTATTCCTCAGATCACCTACTCTGGATAAGCTATCAATGCTGTAATACTGTCTCTTGGCATTGCAAAGGTAGAGTTCTGCTAAGCAGAAATGGGAGCACATTCTTCTTTAGTTTCTCCAGTGGTACTGATTAGGTTTTGCTGACAAATTTCCTCACTGAGATCCATGGTTGGAGGTACTCTGATTTTTTACTATTCTAATTCAATTCAACACCTTTCCTTGTAAAAAGAATGCTATTTTTCTACTATTTCTGCTATTAAGTCTACTTAATTAATCTATGAACCAAATCATTATTTAACATATCTTGGCATAGAAGATATTCCAGTTCTTCTTTATAATTTATCAAAAAGTTATCAAAATATTGAATCTAAAGGTTTCCCAACATTTAACTGAGTCTCTGTAGAATATTACAATCACCCAAACTAATTATAGGTAGCAGTTCACTCAGTGGCCTGAATAAGTCTATATTTCATAAGGATTCTAGGAGTAGACATTCAAATACCTGAAGCACTGATCAAGGGTTACTGGACACATGTTAGATAGTATTAGAAGCAAGATATATAGATAACAGGAAATGAAAAAGAAAAAAAGGGCAAAAGAAGACATAATTCAATGGCACAATCTTCCTGCTTCCATTTCAAAAGTTATATTAGAAAGGAGCTTGAACATTTTCTTTGCCCTTGTTTCAATAACAGCAAGCATCTCATCCTCCACAGGCAAGAGAATGAATTCCCATCTCAATTTATATATTTAGTAAAGCAACCCCCCCCCCCATTTTAGCAAAACTTAAAACATACAAAAATTTAGAAGATTGGAATGGCACCAAGAAGATGAAATCCGGAGACTTATTTTCAGAATTTTCAGATTTAAACTGAAGGGGTCAATCAGACTGCAGACCTAAATAGTGGTTCTTTGACCATGTTGACTATCAACCACATATATCTAAGGATATTTGTGATGGCCTTCTGTCTCTTTACATAATGCTACTGTAAAGTCCACCCTAATTTGCTTTAAACACCCTCTTTGACTTTTTTCAATTTCGAAGTTCTATTTCACTTCAGAATTATTATTAATTTAATTTATTTCTATTATTTATGTTATTTAACTTAGTTTAAATATGATGGCCAACCACTTCTCTCATCAGATAAGAATGCAGGGGCACTCACACAAAATCATGATGATGGAAAAATACCAATATGTGTCTGGTTTGTAATGAAATAATTATGGTTTTGCATCCTGATTTCTGTCTCAAATACGTAAGTAGGGCATTTTCTTAATGACATTATCCTGCATGTTTTATCATGCTCCTCTGAGGTCACCGATGGTCACAAATATATAATTTTTTCCAGTAAAACTGAAACAGAATCAGTGAGATAAGTTATTACAGGCAACATTTCTAATGATCTGACCAAGGCTTTCTGCCATCACTTCACACTTGTCTAGGGACTGACTACAGCCTCTCATTTAAAAAGTGTCCTTATATATTATTTTACAATTCCATAACTCTTGATCACAAACTGTGGCTATATCATCAATACCTGTCAATATTACCATTTCAAGTGATCCCCCCAAACTGAAATAACATTTATGTACATTTTTTAGGAAAATAGGAATAAAGAAAGTGTGCCTAGGAAAGACATGGCTATCATTGACAAACTCCCATTGAAATGAAAGTAGTACCTGTCTTCTGTAGACATCTGAGAGGGTGCCCTGCCTCCAAAGTAAATCTTCTGTCCTAGAAATTAGGCCAATTGAAAAATCTCTAATAAATCTGCTTTCTGTGGTCAACCCTCTGAATATGGCACTATTTCAAGCAGCAAAACGTAACAGTCCCTTTTCTGGTCTAGGAAAGTTGTAAATAGAGGCTTAAATCATGGTGAGACCTGTGGAAAGCAGAAATACAGCCATTTTGAAGTCTTTAGTTACATCAAAGGTGAGAGGGAAAAATGTACTTTTTTCTTTCCCTCTAGTAAAAGGGATTTGAACTGCAAAAATTCCCCGTCTAGTGGCAGAAAAAAGATAGTAATGTTCCTTCTTCACAGTTTGGTAGTAAGTGGGAGGGGGGAGTTCAGCAGTTTTTGTCTTTGTTTTTCTCACTGTGAAGGAGCTTAAAAATGTAGCAGTTGCAATGAGAATGCAACAGTCCCCATCCCCCTTTTTTCATGGGCAAATGGGAAGTCACATGGCATTATTTTCCTCCCCAACGAAGGGGACAAAAGAATATATTATAATTGCTTTTCTTTACAAGGGAAGAAAATAGATTTCTACAAAAATCACCCTTCTTTGTGGTAAGAACTAAAAAAAAAAAACCCCTCTTATTTGCATGAATTGTATCATTTCTAGCACTGAGTAAGGAGTCATTGCCCTTACCAGAAGAGAAAATATCTTATTATGTATGACAATATCCATGTGAAGGATGAGTTGTTTAAAAGTATATTTCAGTGTTTCCCAACCTGGACAACTTTCAGATGTGTAGATTTCAACTCCCAGAAGTCCATTTCTAAGTATTTTTGAAGTTCAAATGTACACATCTAGAAGGAACCCTATTGTACATGATTAGGAAACGCTATGTGTGTGTATGGTTGAGTGGCTTTTTCCAATGTAGTCCACTATCACATTTGAATATGACTATGGTCATCTGCCCATCCATTCAACGTGGATTGTCAATCTTCGATATGGCTACAACCGGGTAATGAAATCTATCCAAATTTGCTATACTTGTGTTTTTGGTCTTTCATATTCACCTTGTGAATTTTGACCTGCAGTGCCATTCCAATTTATTCTTGTATATATGCATATTTCCCAGTTTCTCATCATGAACCAGCTACTTCATCAATGTCTCTTTGAAACATACAGATTGTCTCTATTGAAAAGCATTGTTTGAAGTAACATCAGGTGATTCAAAATTTTGCCTGTAGTATTACTAAAACTTTAAAATATGTGATAGCATTTCTATTACTATCGTATACTATCATCTTAGGCAAGTTAACTCAGAAGAAAGGAGTGAAGTATTCTTGTTAGTAAGTATTTTAAGGATACAAATATTCAGTTGACAGGTATAAGCAAAAATATTTCACTAAACGGGGGAAAAAAAACCTCCAGAATTGTTCCTTCTTTCCAACAATAGAAAAAAACCCTAATAAATTGGACAAATAAAGATTCTCTGCCCATTAATCGTGTCTAGTTTCTCCTATCTGAGATCACTTCATTGAATAATAGAAAAAGAACTACCATTACCCAATCTGAGAAAAACTTTGAAGTAATTTTTCTGCACACTCAAATCTCAAAGAATTCTATCTGAAAATCTGACCCACTAGAAAAAAAACCCCAAGATGTTAATTTCTTAAATGGGACCTTAATAATATAGTCATACTAATGTAATTATACATAAGTTTTAAAAAAAAAACAGTGCGAGATTTCTAAAACTGGCTTTAGAGCACAAAAGTAGGAAATATTATAGATATAAGCATTTGTTTCATCTTCAGGAATGTCCCAATCTAAAGTGGCACAATGCCCATATCCATAAATTGCCGATTATTCATTCATTCATTCATTCATTCATTCATTCATTCATTCATTCATTCATTCATTGTGCCATTCTTGCTAAAATACATTAATGAACTCCCTATGTTTCTCTTTTAAGTACATCCCCTCCCAAAGCAATTTAGAAATCTGCATAAAATCACATAACCAACCAAAGCAGCCTTCCGCCAGTGCAATCGCTTCTCAGCAGGAGAACTCTTCCAAGAGCAAATTCTGTAATGAGAAAGTAATAGCTTGATTTTTAAACAATATTGATCTTTTAAATCTTATAATTGCTGAGCATTTAGCAGTGTCTGAACAATGTGATTGCTCAGTCAAGCCTGATAACAGGAAAAAATAATAATTTTAGAAGGATGTGGAATTAGCTGTCCTCACAATTTTAATGCCTTCTCAAGGATGAGCAAACCAGCCAATTGCCATAAGATAGAATAAACATGTGTTCTATGCATATGTATTCAATGTTATTAGTTTAAACTATTGATTGTGAAGGATGGAAGGAGTAGCACCAGTTAAATGTGTCTGTAGATCTATTTAGGCATGAAAACATGGGGAGCTGATATGCCATTAGTATGTTTTTGCATCAGATTCGGTCAAAGCCTGATTCTAATAAAAGAATGTCATTAGAATATAAGAGCAATTGACATGCATGTACCCAGAACTAAGTAGACAGTTCTAATCTGCCCTGTTCCAGGTCTATGAAACTCCATTTCTGATCTGTTTTATTTTGTTTTGGAATTACAATGTGGCACAAATGGCTACACCATACATAAGAAGAACTTTGCAGAGAGGGGAAAAGGCAGGCCTGATCTGAGATCAGTAACTTCTTTTTATCAGTCTAATGACAATATCCAGAGGAAGGAAGAGATCTTGGAAGAATAAGCTTGGTAGGTCAGGTAGGTGTACAAGCTTTGCAAATTGGCTCTGGTAAGTATAGTAGGACAGTTTATAAAGAAAAGAAGTTGAGTTTTCCTATATGTTACCACTCAGTGACTTGAAAGAATCGTGGAGGTCATCTTTGCCAATATGAATGTTGGTCAGTGGTAGATACAAGGGTTACAACAGCAATTGGAACTGGAACTTCCATTACTAAGTGATGCACCTATAAAAAGTTATATCATGTGATTGCATCACTTAGCAATGACAATCCCACAGTCCTTATTGTTCCATTTTGATGTTTTACTGATTTTTAAAAATTACAGTCTTTAGTGCTTAGTAAACAACATATTGTCTGGGTTCACGTATTTAACATTAACTTCTTCAATATAAATCTGTTCAGTACTGCACAATCCAGTATTTTTTCCCTGATCCTCCTTTCTTCCCCATATTTTTTCCATTTTCTCCTCATTACAGTTACAATTTCTTGTTACCATCGATGTATACAAAGTTAGATATAAACCTCCTCAATATATTTTATTAATGTTATACAAATAATAATATCAATTCATAAATAATATCCTATTTTTCATGTTCTTATTAAGGTTTAATTTCCCAGTGATATTTGAAATATCTTTGTCAGTTATGATTTTCTCAACATTAATTACATTTATATAGCTAAACGTTTTATTCATACCAGCCATCCTCTTATTTTCATATTTCCCATATCAAAAAAAGAAAAAAATAATGCTATTTTAATTCTAAATAATATCTTTTATTATAAAAGTCTAATTATATCTAAGGGTCATCCTTCTTTTAATCATATTCAAATAAATATTTAAACATGTAATGCCCCCTCTAATAGGTCAAGTCTTCTGTTTTTTAAATCTAACTCTCACTTTCTTTCTTTGCCAGGTAGCTTTCCAAGCCAAGACAATTAAATTGCCCAGGAATTTTCTTTCTATTTTTGTAAAAGTTGCTTGGCATGAGGAAGACAATTTAGGTATGGTATTTTTTTGGGTGGGGGGGAATTCCACCCATTTATATTCCTTAAGCAACTCCCACTTTCCTTCTCCCTCAATTTCTCTTTTCATTTTTTGTCTCCCAAGTTGTGACATTTTTCCCTAACAACTCTATATTCCATTTTTTTAAAAAATCTTCTTCATTATCATCAGGTATGTTTTGCAGACCTAAGGGGTAAAGCATCTTTTCCATTTTCATTGTTATGGTTAAGTCTTGCAGTATTTTACATGTATATGATGGTTTATATTTCCCTTCTTTTATCTCTTCCATCTCTAGGTCCATTTCCTCTGCTTCATCTTCTGATTTCTGGTTTATTTGTTCATACTTTGTAGTCATCTGGGAATTTTCTAGTTGCAGATTTAGTTTGGAGATTTGCTCATTTATATTATCTAAATTGTTTTTAGTCTCATTATGGTTTGTTTTTATGTCTTCTTTATGTGCGACAATTGTTTGGTGAATTAGTTGTAGCATAGAGTATATTTCCTTCTGAAAGGTGTTTATTTTTTCTTGAGGCATCATTCCTGGAGATCCTCTAGTATCACCGATCTTAATATGAGTAGAACAAAGTTTCACCTAGTTTTCTGGTCTTTATGTGTAGCCTTTATAATCCAATAGGTTCCAGAATATGGGTCCAGTCCTAAAAGCAATATTTTGTAGTAATCTTCTGTCTCAGGTGTCCAAGGTTTGTCGGTCAGGCAAGGTTGTAATCCATAATGTTCAAAGTGTTCAAAATGTTCAACCACCCTGAAAACAGCTCAAAAGTCTCTCCCAGCCAGACATAGTCAAAAGTCATTTTTTTCTTTCTCTCCCAATAGTTCTTGAGATTAAAAATCCAAGCTCAGTAAGTGTTTATAGTCCAAGAAGGTCAGGGTGATAAGTATGCCGAAATATTTTCCTTTATTGCCAGCTGTTCTCCATTAAGCTACGAGTCACCAAGCAGCCAGGAAGCTAGTTGTAGTACTATACTCAAATCCACCACTAGATGTCATTCAAAATCCATTTTCCACTCTTAAGACTGATTTCTTATATTTCACCTCAACATTTTTTTCCAAAGAGAAAATCTTAACAATTATCTCAGTTCTCAAATTTATCAAAGCTGTAGCTTTATGTTACTTCTACTTGTATTATGTATTTCTGTCCCCATAAAAGAAATTAAAATACTGCTTTCATTCACATTCAGAGGTTTTAGCTTCTTGGGAGCCTTTCCCAGGAAATTCAGTTGTAAAATAGTAAAGAAAGGATCAATGTCCTCACCCAGTTCCAAACATGCTGTTTACAATGCTAATTAGTGCAAAAGGTAGAGCCCTACTTTCCTGAGTCCCGTCTCACTGCAATGTAAAACCGGAACCCACAGTCCTTATTGTTATTGTAACCACAGGACTGTATAGAATGATTATTAAGCAGGAACAGGTGGGTGCTATGGGGACCAGGCAGATACCACAGCATGGGAGGTGCTGTGAGAAGGAGTTATAAAGCATGGGCAGTTGTGTGGATACTGCAAGGGGTAAGGGGATAGCACAGATAAGTGCTCTGGGCAGAAGCAGGTGCACTGGGACTGCAGGGTGTGGGAGTGCCATGAGAAAGTGTTTTGGAGTGTGACAAAACAAAGCAGCAGGAGCAGGATCAACTTCTAACTTCATGTCTGCTTTCTCATTGAGTTTGTTTATGGTAAGGGAACATTGGAAATAGCAGTCACATAAACACGGCTTGCTGCAACATCAAGACCATGATCACACCATTATGGGGAAGCTGCAATACTTCATGGACCGATTCTAAGTCTCCCTTGTTCAGTGCCATTGTAACTTTGAATGGTTGCCAAACGAATGGTTGTAACTCGAGGACTACCTGTAGAATAAATAAGAACCTAGCCTCCTGAAAGATGGTTGGTGAGACTAAGTAATATTAGACCCTGAATGTAACAATGTTATGAAAATAAGGGAGGGGTTTTAGTTAACTATTTGCACTGAATAAGATATAACCACAATTTTGTTATACAAATCTATCCTCTTCTAGAAATTTAAATAATATTAGCACTTTGCTATAAATTCTAGTAAAATGAAGATCTCTAATTGTATATTTGGTTGGTTAGATTCATATTGGATAGATTCCAATATGAGATTATTGTGGGGAAATCAAAGCTTTTGCACATTTGCAAATTGCATAAAAAGATTATCAGCAATTCACCATAAAATGAAGTGCTTGCTCTTTTGTCCTGCTTTTGTTCTATTTGTACAACCTGGATTATTTTAAATCAACTTGTAATCTATTTGATCAACTTTTTCATACTTACTTGGTGGGATGTGGGAAGGCAGAATATTTGAACTGATGTCAAGGTGGAAGAAGAAAAAGTAGTTTAGAATATTGCTGAGATGGAATTTAATTGCATAATTTATCCGCGAGAAAACTCTAGCAGAAAGAAGGGAATCAAAACATTTTGCACCTTTTTAAAGTGCACATAATTATTAGCACACTCTTTGCTGCAAACTTGACAAGTGTCTTGCTATGTGTGTGAGGTAAAGCAAGGCTTCTAAAAGAAAAAAAATTAGGTCTTTGAGTCACCAAACAGCTTAAAAGTTCATAGGCTTGAAAGTCATTTTCCTTGTGAATACACTGTGAAATGTCTTTGAAAATTACTTTTTTAATTACAGTTGACATTTCTAAGCCTCCTGCTGATGGTATCTCTTTCGAAAAGAAGACAATGATGACAAAAATAAAGCATGATTTGCAACAATGGGAATGAATGGCAAATGTGGGGGAGACTGCAAAACAATTTGAAACCAGCTATTTATTTATGAATATGCTTTTTTCTATCTATGGCACTACTCAGTGTATTACTTTTCACACACTAGTAAATTTAGCTTTCCCCAATGCAGAGAGTAAAAGCAGATACATAAAATAAGTGTCAGTACCTAATGGGAAGGGGGTAGTTTTGGCCACAAGGAGGGAATCAAAAAAGTAAAAACAAACAAACTTTTCAGTTGAAGACTTGCAGGATTTTGATTACATGATAGTGGTCTTGAGTTTTTTTACCTTTTTGGGGACACTCATGAGTGATGATGGTAAGATTTCACTGGCAACCTTTGCAAGGACATAGAATGGGTGACCTTATAGTAGATGTGAAGTGGGGAGATTTAAAATGGACTAGCAAACCTTTAACTGGTCCTCAAATCAGGAAGCAGCCAAGATTTTGCGAAATTCCAGAATGATGAATAGAAAAGCATGTCAGTATAATAGTGACATTTAACTTAGCATCTCTTAAATGTTCTTATTCCATTTATCTATGGTATTGCTTTGTTGTGTTTATGTATGTGTGTTTTTAAAAAACATGGATCAAGGTCATTTTAGGCTTTATTTTATTTATTTTATTTTATTTTATTTTATTTTATTTTATTATTATTTTATTATTTTATTTTATTTTATTATTTTATTTTATTTTATTTTATTTTATTATTTTATTTTATTTTATTTTATTTTATTTTATTTTATTTTATTATTTTATTTTATTTTATTTATTTTATTTTATTTTATTTTATTTTATTTTATTTTATTTTATTATTTTATTTTATTTTATTTTATTTTATTTTATTTTATTTTATTTTATTTTATTTTATTTTATTTTATTTTATTTATGCCACTCATCTCATTGTAAGGAAATGCAGGATGACTTACATCATAAAAACAAAAATACAAAATATTAAAACATTACATGTTAATATTAACAGACATTAGCTAAGAAACCAGGATGCAATGGGATGGGAGTGGGATTTTGTTCCTATTCCTAGTCCGCTAACCACTTCCAGTGTGGAATGCTCCTATCAGGGTCTCAGTTCAATCAACACAGCCAAGTTTTGATGCTTCTTCAGAAAGCCAAGTTGGTGCAGGGTGGATCTCACCTCAAGGGCCATGAAGTTCCAGAGAGCTAGAGCCACTGCAGGAAAGGTCCTGTTCTTGTAATTTTGCCTCAGCCTGAAAAATAGAGGCAGATTATCTGCAAACTGCAAAACGCTATGTTATCAGGCATTTTTTCACGAACTTTTAGGTTTATTCCTGCTTTGTTTAAACCTTGGACAGCTACAAAAATTTCTATTTAGCTTGGCTGTCCTAAATATCTTTTTTTAAATTTATATTTCATATTTCTAAACCGCCCGTCTCCCTCAGAGTCCCAGATTGCAGGCTTGAACCAAGGGTCCCAAGCTCTTTCTTTTCCTTGTTAGAAAACATCAACAGGACAACACAAAGAATACGGTGTAGTGCTGCTAAGAGCTATTTTTGTACTCCCTCACTTGTCAAAGTGAGAAAACTCCAAGTGAGATGATAAAACAACAATGGGAGGCAAAGTTGTAGGGCCATTGGGAGACTGCTCCCAATTGTATGAGAAATACAGGTAGATCTGAATGAAGATCTGACTTACTATTTCCTCCTATTTGTTAATTGATCGCTGCCACATTAATTGAACTGAGAGGCTTCCCCTACCCCAGGTTTCCCATCAGCTGTTTCTGGTGCAGCCAGCTCGGGAACTAAATTGCCTCCAAGCAGGGCTTGCTGCCATTGCAGGTGCTTTAAAAAATTAAAAAATAAAAACAACCCTGATGCTAGTTAGCTCAAGTTTCTTCAGCTGCCCAGAGCAAGTGCTTTAAAAAAAAGAACCACTTGCCACTAATTAGGTTAAGAGTCTTCAGCCAGGCACCCAGAGGGAGATGGGAGAGGGATTTGCAGAACTCTCAGCTTGCAACAGTAATAGAGATGGAAGGGACTTTGAGGTCATCTAGTCTAACCCACTGTTCTCACAACAGAATATTTCTGATAAATGCCTATCTAGTCTCTTCATAAAAGCTTCCAGTGATGGGGCAGCCACATCTTCTGGAGGCAATTTAAATTTAAAATCTACAAACTACAGTAATATATACTAACCTCCAAAATAAAAGCAAGGAAACACAATGTTATAGAAATCTTTCTGTGGATCCCAGCTAGCATTTCTACAAGCAGTTTCAAGGAAAATGCAAAGAAACTTTATCTTTGCAAAGTACTGTACTTACAAACGCAATAGTTTGCAAAGTGCAGTACTTAAAAAGCAGAGCAGTTCCCAAAGTGTTTGCAAACAGCTTGCAAGCACTATAGAGTATATGCTTTAATATATATATTAAAGTAATTACAGAAGCGGTCCTCAAGCCCAGGCAACAGCAGATTCTCCACCCAGCACCAAAAAAGCAAAAACAAACCGGCGCTGACTCAGCTCTTGTTTGGCCATGTGACCAGGACCAAAATAAAAACAAAACAAAAACCCTTCCCGCTTCAGGAAATTGCATCCGTAATCGGAATGGCCCAGACAAATCACAGAGTTAAACATTGCCACCGCTGCAGCAGTAACTGAATCCAAGTCACATGGCTACAGAGGCCTCTTTTTGCTTGCAATTTTGAATTTCTAATGTAAATACCCTTTCTGAATAAATTCATTTTTGTGAAAACTCACTAAATGAACGTTCGTACCTGGGGAATTACCTGTACCCCGCATCCTCAGGGGGATGAAAACACTGTGCGGAATTGTGTAATGGAGCAATATTTAACTTTCTTTTCATGATCATTTTCACGTGGGATCGCCAGCTTTGTGTTTTGATATATAGTGGTTAAGGCACAAAGTTAGAAATCAGGAGATCATGAGTTCTTATCCTGCCTTAGGTATGAAAGCCAGCTCTGAGACAATCCGTCTCTCTCAGTCCTAGCAAAAAGGCAATGGTGCACTATGCCACTCTTTCATTTAAATGACATTCTTCTCTCCCCTCCCCAAAAAAGTATTTTAACAGTACTTAAAAACAGGGGGGGAAATGGAGATGTTAATTGGCTCCCCATGGAAAAATTACACTTAAGATGTGTTATTTTATGCTAAATTCACTTCCTCAGATCAACAGTGGTGAAACTGGAAGGTCCCTTTTACCTCAGTATTATGCTTCTATTCATATGAACAATCTATCATAATAAAAATTATAATCTATCAAGAATTTTGGCTGCCCATTTGGCTTTTGCATCAGAGATTTTTCCAAGTGTTTTGCTGAATAAGCTAGGCAATCTGAGTGGAAGAATTTATTTTGTTAATTTTCTGATTTCTCAGGCCTCATTAGCTAACAGACCTACATTTTCCTATCTGTCCAAACCCTGCTGATTCCAACAGGGATTACAAAAAACATGTATTTACTACCATTTTAGCAAGGGGTTACTGCTTCAAATATATTGTCTGGAATGATTTCCATTAGTATTATAGTGCTATAACAGTCATGATTATAACGAATGAGGTGTTTTTTTCCAGTACATTTTATATGCATATTACCTTTTGTCAAGAATAAACAATGTAGTTTCTGCCATGTTAAGACAGGATGCAACAAAAAAGATATGAATACCAAAACAGACATAGCACAGTTAAAAAAATAAAAATTAAAAACCATAAGCCCTCAAAATTCCCAAGTTAAAATTCTGGCCTTATGCATAATATACCGCTCCCCTTCTGTTTCCTGTCCCATTTTAAATGAGGCTCCCAGTTTCCAAAAGGCCCATTCCTGCAGAAAATAGCCTGACTGGTATTTAGTTCTTCATTTTAAGAAGTAATTTCATTATCATTTTTACATATTAAATTTAACAATTCAAGCTGGAAACCTATTGAAATACTCATTAAATATACACTTTAAGTGAAGTATGATGTTAAAGATAGCATTAATTGCAGTTTTGAACAAACCAGCACCCACCTAAAAGCATACCTCTTAGAAAATACTAAGTAATAGTATTAAGAGCACTGGTGTGGACAAAACATAATGGGATGTACATAAAGAAAAAGCACAATAAACCAATAACAGTGAGGAAAATCAATTGCAATTCCATTTGTAACTTACAACAGAAGAGCACTGATGGATTAACACAAGAAAGTTACAGTCTGAAGCACTCAAAGAAACACACAATGACTTATTCCCTGTCATTAGATCTGTCTACACCATCTAAAATTAATCTCTAGCTTTTCTAATATAAAAGCTGCCATGTGTCTCATTACGTTTGTTCTCTGCCTAATAGTAAACCTGTGTGTTTCACTTAAAGATGGGAATAGATTGGAACAACTCTTAGGTTGTTATATTTTAAAAAATGAGAGGTCAGCCAATAACTTTTTCTTTTGTCCCAGACTCTCAAAAAACTTGGATGCAATCTGAAATATGCAGTTTTTAAAATATAATCCATTTGCTGTCATCTCCTTCATTCTTCTTTATGAGTGTGACTTAATACTGATGTGGTTTCTACTTTATACAAGCCTTTTTAAATTCCTACCTGGTTTCTTTTAATAACTTTAAGTTGTCTAAGAGCGTTGGTGTAATAGTTGGGTTCAAATTAACAAAAATCTTGCCTGCTTGGATTTGAAAGTATGAAAATATTAGAAAGCCTAGGAGAAACTGTATTGTATACTGACTTGTGCATGAACACCTGTAGTCAAATTGCTGAATAGGCCACTGTCGCTGTTTTGAATGAAGATTAAGGAAAATATAACACATGAAGATTAAAATCAGTCCAATACCCAAAAGCCAGAAATAAATTATAATATTCCCTTTTTTCACAAAACTGTCAGCCTTCATATTTATCAACAAATCAATCTGAAATGCAATAAGTAATTATACTAAGATGATTTTGAAATAGGCTACTGCTGATAAATAATACATTACAAAGATATTATTTAAAAACAGATAATTAAAATGAAAGAGTAAAAATGTTTATCATGCTAAAAATTAGTTTTGCTGCACAAGAGTTGTATTAATCCTACAAGAGATTTGATCATTCCAGTATTATTGCAGTTGATTAAAACAATGCGCTCTTGAGAATAATTCAATCTTCTCATCTACTTTCTCCATATTATGCATTACTTTATATACCACAACCATATCCCCCTTCTATCATCTTTTTTTTTCTAAATGAAAGAAGCAAAAATATTCTAAGCCAGGGGTGTCAAACTGCCGGCCCATGGGCCACTTGCATCATATGGAGGCTGCGCCCACCCCAGCTCTGGCAATGCAAAAAAAAGTCATGATACGTCAAGACACATCACGTGACACAGTGAGTTTGATGTCCGTGTTCTAAGCTTTAAGGCAATCTTCAAATTTACAGTCATCCCAATTGCTCTCTTCTGCACTTTCCCCCAGTTATATTATACCTTTTCTCAAATGTGATGACTAGAACTGTTTTTACTACTGCATATGCAGACATGTTTTAGATTTTATAAAGGCATCACAATGTTGACAACTAAACTTTCAGTCCATCACTCGTAATTCCTAGCATGGAAGTTGTTTTGTTTTGTTTTTCACAGCTGTTATGTATGGAGTTGACATCTTCACTGAGCTATCTACTGTGATCCCAAGATCTTTTTCCAGCTTGAAGACAGGTTCATCCCCACCATTGTGAATGTGATCTTTACATGAAAGTTTTTGGTGAAGAAATTTGTCAAATTCTTTTTGAAAATCAAGGTATACAATGTTAAAAGGGTCACAATAACTTGTGGAAGGTTATGGAGACAGATAAACAGATGGTTCCATGTTGATCTTCCTTCAGCAAGACTTGTTATTCTGTATCATATCTGGGTGTTGTTTTTTCTTTTGATTACCGTTTCCGCCAGTTGGCCTAGAATAGACTTTAAATTATTTCTTTGTGAAAATTGGTGTTTCACTGGTTAGCTTCCAGGTCTGCCACACTGAGGCCTATTTGAGAAACTAGTATACTCTTACTAGAAAGCAATTTTAATTATGACAATTTCAGTGTCAATTCAGCATTTAACAATTCTCAGTTGGATGTCTCTAGGATCTAGGCCTAGGGTAAAATGTGGTCTGGATCATCTATGAATGGCACACCATGGAAATGTAAGTTTTTTGATGGTCAAAAGGAGTGCACCTACTCTGCTCCAGATGTTGTACATATGTTGATAATTGATGTGATTGTCAGCCCTAATCAAGATAAGATTAGATAAAAAAACTGACTCCACGAAGACAACTATACATAATTTAAATAAGTTATAACAACAGACTCTTGCAAGTTTACTTATACTTTACCTTCTCGCCCTCTTATACATCACTGAGACAAGGAAGAGCCAGGCTGAGCCTCTTACTAGTATTTTTTTTTCCTTTCCCAGGGCTAAAGGAATGCTTCTGCCCTTGTTTCTGTAACAGTTTTTGAATATCCCCTTCAAGATCCTCACCATGGTTCTCTACAGAGATAGAGCACAAGTTTCTATATAGTATACTGGCACCAAAGAATCAGGCTGACTTAAGTCTGAATATTTAACTAATTTAGGGATCAAACTACAAGACTACATTTTCACTATGAACTTATGTAAGCTTTATGCCTGTTTAACTGTCATGGCTTACCCTGGAGAATCCTGATAATTACAACAGAACTGACAAAGGTACCAGATTACAGTGTAGGCTTTTTGAACTACACTGGCCTTTAGTACAAGTTTCTTTGTCATTTTTACTGCAACAGATTAACACAATTATCCCACTGGAAACTTGTTCAGGATATTGAAAATTCTGCCATCCTTCTCTTATTGTTCAGAATTCCTTGCAGTAACAGATACAGGTATTATAAACTTGTTTCACAATTCTTTGCAATCTATTTATGTGTGTGAATGATATACTTGATTGTGTATAGAATAATAATCCAAGCTGATACACAGAGATATTCAGAACACGTGGCTAAAGTTATAGAATATTAAGTACACTGGTAATTTGGGGCTATGATATATATTTTTCCACGAAGAATTTGGGAGCAGGTATAGTGCTCATATCTAGAAGGCCACAAAGGCACACCAATTTCTTCTTTGTTAAAGACAGGTCTTCACAACATCTTGAAGGCATTCTATTGCTGGGAAAATCTGAAATCAGTCCAAGTTGTTCAAGCATGAAATGGAATTTTCCCAGCTATCATGGGACCTCCCACATATACATACTAGGTTGTGCACCAATTGCTCCCATTTCTGTACCAGGAAGCTCTCTTTACAGTCACTCATGTCCTAGTCACTTCTGGAATAGATTCCTATAACCTGCTGGGCATGGGGCTGGGCTTGAAGGATATTGAGAAGCTGCAGCTGGTACAAAATCCAGTGACGCAGGCAGTTATATGTGTTCCTCAATCACCATATATTATAGCTCTGCTCTGCAAGCTGCATTGGTTGCCAGTGTGTTTCCAGATGCAATTCAAGGTGTTTGTAATGACCAATAAAGTCTTATATAGCATGGGACCAGATTTGAGTGACCATGTGTCCTGGATTATGTCTATCTTTCCCAGCAGGATCAGTAGGAGAGGACATGGTTCCGTCTGTGACAGAGTGTCATATAATGGGACTCAAAAAGAGAGATTTTTTTGAATGCTATCTTGGATTGGCTTTGACCTATTGGCCTTAGGACAGCTCTCAGGACATGGCTTACTATAGTGCTTGGAGATGAGGCAACGGCAGGGGACATTTACACTGACAATGTTGAGCTAGATGCAAAGATGGACTTGGGCCATTGACCATGTCTTTTTTTTTTACATGATTTTTGATGTTTTGATATTGGTTTTTAACTTTTTTATTGTATTGTTGTTTTAATTGTTGTAAACTGCCCAAAGCCATTTGGGTAAGATGGACAGCTGTACTGTACAGGTGCTGGATTTGATTATTCCTGTCTATAATGGGAACTATTCCTAAATGTACACATGTCCTGGGTCTCAGGGGAACATAAGTCTAGTTGCATTCTTACATGTGCAAAGACACTGAAATCTTGTCGCACCTCATGCAGGAATGCCATACTCTTGCAAGAGATTTCAGCAATTTCACTTAAGATGATTTTTCAACTTTTTACATGAATGGGCAGGTTCTATTATCGTGTATAATATTCTCATTGTAGTCCCACAACCCCTGGGTAGAAGATACACGGTGAAAGTATATATAAATAAACATTTTACAAACAAAGATTTTAATCCATATTACCATAATGAACTGCCCAGCACTGTGCAGATCAAGGCTTTTTAATATCGATAGGTAGTGTTCAATTTTAAAATACTTCTATTAACATTAAACTGATTCCAATATTACTTAAAGGGACATTCAAGCCAAAATTTGTCATTTAGAGAAAAATCATAACTTCAAAATGCAGCAATAAGTAAGATGGAAAGAGAAGCCTTCTGTATCATCAATTGATTTCTATTGGAAAAGTGGAGTAATGGGCTTTAATTACCTTCTTTTGTTGGAGCAGAAAAATTAGGTGTTATTGGCCCTGCTTTTTCTTAAAGTCATTAAGAATGTTTATTTGCAAGTACAGGTAATAATGCGGCGATGTAATATCTTCATGACAAAATCTAGGAGTCCAAAATTGGGACATGTTTAAATTTTGTGGCAGAACTTCCAAATATTGTCTTTGATGGGTACCTTATTGAGAAACACATTTGGTGCAGATATTTACGCCTAGTTATGACAGGCTTTGTCAGCTTCCAAAGCCACTCAGAAAAGGTGAAAGCTGAGTGAAGCTAGCTTCCAACTGAGCTGCTGTTTCAATTGATTCACTTGACTTGTTAGACTCTTATCTTGCACAGCAGGGAAGGGAGGGACTAAATAAAATCAATTCTTTTGAGACCAGCATTTCAAGACACTGGGCATCCCTTCAGGGAATGTTTCCAGTGCATTGAATAACCACAGTTGGGAAAGTTTTATAATGCATTCTTCTTCAGCTCCGTTTGTCTCTGTATGAGCATGGGCCTATTTGCGTATATGAAAGAAAAGAGAAAGTTGGCCTGACATTGTATTCCTCTGCACAGAGTCATCCTCAGATTAGGAGAATGAGCATAATGAGAAATGGGGTGTAAAGGGGGGGGGAAGGTGCCACCACATCAAAGAGTATCAAGCCTTATCTCTTCTAACTCTGACAAATAAACCAGAATCTCATCCAACCAGCCTATGGTGCACTGCTATCTCTGTGGGATAAATCAGTAAATCAAACAGGTGAACAGTGCTCGGCTATAGTAAAAAGCACCAGCCATAGTAGACTTACTTAGAATTAGTCTAGAGAATAGGACTAATGAATGTCAGCTATGCTTACATGAGGATCAAGTATTTCCTGTATTTAATTCCCACATGGATGAGATCTATTAGAATAGGGCTTGGCTGTGTTCTGACCCTGGGTAGTTTTTTAACTCTTAATTTATTCCGATGAAGGATGCTTCCTTTCCTATCATTTCTACTAATGATGGGAAATCTAATCTATATTTTATACCAAAATTATTTGGCACTTTATACCAAAAAAGGTATTATACTTTTTGGCATTATACTTTGACTTTTAATACCTTTAATTAGGATCAGGATTTTTTTGACATGAGTCAGCCACACAGGAGTTTTCTCCCTTACAAATAGTCCATGCCAAGAATAAAAAATGTAAGTGATGTCCAAATGAAAGTCTGAAAGCCATGCAGATGCTTAAGAGTTCATCCTCATATCTAATCATAGCATGAAAATACTCCATTAACAATCTTTAAATAAAAGGACATTGGGATGTTGCTTTTGTGTCATCCTCAACCCAAATTAAAGACGGTTTTAAGTCATAGTAGTTGTTCCAATTTCAAAATAGCATTTCCCTTCTTCTGACACTTTGTTAGTCTTCTTGAGGTATAATCTATGACAGGGGTATCAAACTGCTGGCCCGCACCCACCCCAGCTCCAGCAAGGGGAAAAAAGTCACGATGTGTCACATCACATGACGCGGCGAGTTTGACACCCCTGATCTATGACGTTTCCTCAACAGTGGTCAGAGTCTAGAATCTGCCAAGCAAAATTTTGGCTACTTCGGGTTGCTGTGGATATGCTCCTTTCACTCTGGTTATTGGGCATTGTCCTCCATGGCTATTTTGTCTTAGGCTGCAGAAGAACATGTATGTGACATTATAATATCTGATTAATATTCCTGAAAGCATCAGTAAAGATTTACTTGAGCTCCTTATATAGCCTAGTTTAATATTTTTTTGAACATTACAAGACCTGTGATTACCACTCACTCAAGAGTTTTTCTCCTCTTCTTCTGGCATGAGCTTCTGTGTGACCATGTTTTTTTTTTACTTTTGTTAGTTGGGTGGAGTATAAGAATAAGTAATAAGAAACCCTGTTTCATATGGTCTAGGCACCAGGATAGAAACCGGGAGAGCATGAATTCTGATTCTTCCTTAGGCCCAAAGCCAGCTAGATCACCTTGGACCAGTCGCTTTCTCTTAGCCCTAGGAAGAAGGCAGTGGCAAACTACTTTTGAAATCTTGCCAAGAAAACTTCAAGCACTTGTCCAGGTAGCCACTAGAATTCAACACTGACTCAAAGGTATAACCCCCACCACCACCTTTAGGGGGAAAGGTTTCATTTTGCCTATCCCCAAACCATTTTGCATGGTCTATTCTTGAATGTTGTTGGTTATGGTTATCCAATACTATTCCTGCCTTTTTCATGCAGACTTTATTGATATAGGATATGTGTATCCTATATTTATTTATTTCCAGTACTACTTTTCTTTTTTAACTAAAATCTCCAAAGTGGTAAGTCTAAGAATAATGGTTTATTGAAATACTGTTGTGTCCAAAAAGAGGTTCTCCTACAAGTCACAAGCATAAAGGAGGGATGCAAAGTGGGGAGTAGGGTCTCCTGGTATATTGAGAGATCTTCTTTCTGTTCAATTCCACAATCCTCCTCTATACTGGCAACTTGGCCTATTTTGGACATAGGTTTAGTGTTCTTTCCAAAAAGCACAAGATTGAGGCTCAAAATTAGCCTAAATGACAGGTCACAAGTCTATCACACCTGCAAATAGTCACCTTGCCATATTTTTAAAATAAAATTGTATTATTATATTTTTTTTAAAAAAAAGCAAAGGAAAAAAAGCAGAAAAGGAGGAAGTAAACAGGGAAAAAGCAAAATTAGGGAGTGCAGACAGGAAGGGGAAAAAACTATAGAAAAGAATAGATTCCAACTTTCTTTCGTACAGATATAAGTATAAAGTACAATGATCCTTTGAGTTAAAATAAACCACAACACATAGTACTTCTATAATCATAAACAAATCTAATAATCAAATCCCAAGATTAATATTTCATTTCCTTCAGTTTCAAGCAAAAAATAGAAAAGTGTTTTTCAAATAGAAACAAAGTTAGACAAAGTCCTTTCTTTAATCAAAGCGGTCAATTTCGCCATCTCTACCAACTCTATTAAATGTTAGCATCCTTTCTTTCATTGTGTTTATGAGTCCTTCCATCTTTGTGCATAAAAAAGCCTTGCTACTGTTGTCATATATAAGAACAATGTTCCTAATCTGGCCTCAGTCGTACATTCAATTTGAGAATTCCATGAATTAAAATGCATACCTGATTCTAATATTTCTTAGGTTTCTCAAATGTCCAGCAGAGATGATAAAAAGTGCCTTCACTTGCTTACATTTCCAACATACATTAGAGGCACTCTTATGCATCTTTGACAATTTATTAAGTGTTAAATACCAACGATACATCATCTTATACGTGTTCTCTTTCAAATTGTAATACAGTATAAATTTCAGTCCTTTACTCCAAGTTGGAAAAAACGGCAGTCCACAGAAAGGAGATTCTCTGCTTGTGTCAGGTGCTGGCCAAGTCTTCACTGGAAGTCCCGCCTTGTCATCTTGAACAACATGAAATGTGGATTAAACTTTGTATGCCCTCATTAAACCCCAACCAACCACACATTAAAGAAAATGATTGGGGTAGTCTTTCCAAGTTACAAGTGGAAGGGAAATGGAGTTGGGACAATCCACCAATCGTATTAAAGCTTTAAGGGAAGTATCATTCATTAATCTTGCTTTGAAAAAGAATGTGGTTTGGCCACCAATTCAGCATAATTTTATGCTAGCATTCTGTTATGTTGCTCAGGGTCTAGATGATAGCATGAACACAACTACAGAGTTAAGTTCTGACCCAACCTACTTTGGAGTATAGTCCTTGACATGCCTCACAATGACTGGTAGTGTATGCATGAGTGAGTGACAGAATGTGTGTGTGTGTGTGTGTGTGTGTGTGTGTGTGTGTGTGTGTGTGAAATGTAGCTGAGCTATCAAAAAAAATATATGGATAATTTCCATATGCTATTTTACAAAGATGCTGAAAAGAGTGTGAGAGTCACAGAGCAAAGTAACAGCAAGATCAGGCAGAGGAACAACTAACTGCCTTCCCGAAGAAGCATTCAAAGTCCAGTGCCAAGCCCCCGGCACTATGAGACAGACAAGCACTGTGATTGCATCTGCTGTGTGTAAGCTAGCCACCATAAATATAGTTTATGGGTTTCTTGCTGGTTTGTGGCTAGATGTCCTGCTGATGTCATCTGTGCATGCAGTCTGCACTGCTATGTGGCTGCACCATTATCCTTCTGTTTTATTATTCTTCCCCTGTGGATCATGTTATTCACTGTTGCATTCTGCTTCTGGCCTTCTCCTTGAACAGTTATTCATAACTGTTGGCACTCTCATTGGGCACATTGAGAAGGATGAGCTTAGATGCCATGAGCCAGATGGTGAATTTTGTCTGTGGGCCTAAGTCGATTAGAGGGAAGGGCTTGGGTAGTTTCTAGGGCATACTGTTTTCTTGAAGTAGAAGCCTGTAACACTATTTGCCAAGCTTTCTGAAGGCTACTGTAATAGGAAAGTATCTTGATAAAGACAGATTGAGCTGTCATTTGAACCATTTTCTGGAGCACCATCAAAATGATAAGTTCTAAGCAAGAGAGATATAACCATGTTTTTTAAACAAGCTCTTAAAATGCCCTCATATTCCTTAGGAGCCAGTTAGAGTCATTTTAAATAGAAAATCACAAGCATCTGTCCCAATTCAGCTGCTATCATATTTAGAGATGTCTATCCTATTATAACTCCAGATCCTTCCTTCCTTCCTTCCTTCCTTCCTTCCTTCCTTCCTTCCTTCCTTCCTTCCTTCCTTCCTTCCTTCCTTCCTTCCTTCCTTCCTTCCTTCCTTCTTCAGAAAGAAATATATATATATATCATGCATTTTTACATTGTTTAAATATATTTAGATATGTTCCCTTAAATATTAAATGCAAAATAGATGTTTCTACTTTTAGCTATGCTCTACTGTTTCTCCTGTCCACAAAGATGGACTTATACCAGAAGTATGGCATTTAAGGCAGGAGCACTTTGAATCAAAGAAGCATTTTCCTTAGCTTACCACCACCACCACCACCATTAACGTATTGATAAAGATTTAAAAGATTTAAAAAGTCTTTACTTCCCCTGCTCATGAATTGTAAAAATAAATGCATGATTGCTTGTACCATTATAGACTTATATATGTACAGCGACAATAAGTAGGAAGAATGTCTTCGATGGAAAGCATCTTCTGTGCTTTGTTTTTATTCATATTCTAAGGCATTCTCAGTAAAAATTTCTCCATTATGATTGGGGGCATTCCATTCTACTTAGCTTTCAATCAGGTTTTGGTACTGTATGAAATCCAGCCTGGCTGACAGAGTTATGTCTGTGTTTCCAGAATTCTATTTCTTTCTGAGTCAAGTCTCTGTAATCAAAACGTTGGAATGGTGAAGTACTTAAGGTAATGTTGCTCAGAGCAAGAATGAGTGGAAGCATATGGAGATCAATTGAGTTAGACTTAAGGAGCCACTGCCCTGAGTGAAAAGGCTGCCTGCAGTTTCACTGTCTCCGGATGTTCTTCTCTCCAACTCATTTTAAAATACTGTAAGTTGCTAGTCAGAGCCAGACAAGAAATATATTCAGAAGAAAAAGCAATACTAAATAACTGTTATTCCTATGTCTGTGCAAGAACACTTAGACATTTTTCCATGCATTTTACCTATTTAAAGTGTGCATATATACTAATTATATATTAGCTGTCATTATATATATTATATAATGTATTGCACTCTGGAGAACCAAACTTTGGTTCTCCAGAGTGCAATACATTCCAACTCTCATTACCCCCAGGAAATGTGGTTGGGGATGATGACTGCACAACTATTAAAAATGTATTTGTTCCTTCAGGTGAGTTTTGACTCCAGGCAACTACCTGGACTAGTCCCCGCAGTTTTCTTATCAATATCCCCAAACCATTAGGGAATACCTGGAAGCTTACAATATTTATATGTACAATATTTATATAAATAATCAGAACACATCTTCAATAGCCAACATACAGATAAGCAGGAAATAACACCAGTTAAACAAGCAGAAAGCAATACCTTAATTCATGTAACTACCAAGGAGAAAAACAAACGACCACCAAAACTGGCAGGGCATGTTATTATACATAAACAGTGAGCCAAACCCACACTTACTCACACTGATGATGTTACCTAATTGGGTAATGAAACGTCTCTAAGCAAACAACCAAATTCAAAAAACACCAAAGATTCCATTGTTCATTCATGAGGTACATATATTCTCTTCTATTGGATAATAATGTTATTTTATAATATTACTTGTGAAAAATTGTTTTTCACTGATTTGGCTTTAATGATATTGTTTCAATAATATTGATTTGTGCTGCTTAGAATCATATGACTGAAGTGTCTTAAAAGTTACAAACTACAAACACAGTCACTCCCCATAGAAATGTGGTCTGTCTAATTTCAGCCTGAAACATTTTAATTCATAGTTAAAGTCATTTTTTTATCATGAATTTACCATTTACTCAGCTGACAAACACTGAATCAGATTTTGCTAACTGGTTGGCTAGCATTAATAATAGTGAAACAGCTATGGCAGGGTCTATCTGTCAAAAAGTTAAAGTTGCAACTAAATAAGAGTGGAAAAAATAGACAAAGAAATTATGAACAAAGAAGAACCTTGAATTATTCAGGGAAAGGTTGAAAGATTCATAAGAGATTGTGAAAACTTCATTGCAGTTGCAGCAAAGGCCCTCGACTGAAATTTGTCCACACTTTTCCATGGAGGTAAAACTGGTTGAATTAATAAGACTCGCTTTCAAGTGAAGCGCACACAAAATTGGACTGTGGGGGATTAAGCCAAGGGATGCAATGTTGGTATAGAGGTAGACATTTTAAAAAAAGAGAGAGTTAGGAGGGATCAAATTAAGACTTTTGAAGAGGGAGAGGTCCCCACTATAAATGCAGTGCAGTATATGCACCATTAACTCTGTAGGCTATAGTTCATATCACAAAGCTTTAGGAGTTACAATCTTAATTATCAAGTTTCATCAAGATTAAAAGACAAGAGAAGAGAGAGGGGGGGGGAGACAGCAAAAGAGAGAGAGAGACAGTGAGCACCACACTTCTTTGGGTAATAAATTATTCATGGCTTTTAACTATCAGATATAATTAAAATTACCTGCTTTCAGTAGATATGTCATTAGCTAACAATTTCCTCCTTTTAAAAATAGGTCTGTTTCACGCTATCATTTTCTAACAGCTGGCTCCTCTACGAATGTGAATCACACATCCAAACTTTTATCCAGACACGTTGTGTTCTCCTGGCACTGTATGTCACCCTCTCCCCCCTTTTATTTATTTATGTTTTATTTTGCTGGTCAGTAGAGCAAGAGGACACCTTCTTCATATGTAACAATATTCAATGAAATAATAAAGAGTTATTGTTCATTTCAAAATCATTTTCATATTAAAGGAATAAATGCATTTTAGACTGGTAATTTTCTACCTGTCTAGCCTGGAATATTAATCATTCCATAAAACCATAGGGTATTTTTAAGCAGTAGCAATAGTTGTGTTTTTTTTTTAATGCTTCTTGGCTTTGATTTACTTTTGTTTGTTTTTGTTTTTCTTACTGTTTTTTTCTCTTAAAGTGAATTTCAGAACATGTTCTGGAAACTGATATTTTGAAGAGTGACAGATTATATTTAAGGAAATTAAATAAATGAAAATAAACTAGATAGATCTAAATCTTAGAGAAACATGACATGAATCCTTCAATATATGTCCCAGCTCACTATTTTCATGCTACATAAAAGACTCCAATTACAACTTTATATTCTTCTATCCAGAGGGAGGAAAGGAAGAAAGGCAAATATCCAAAACAGCGTCACAGAAACAAACGTAGAAGGGCATTCCATGTTCAGTTTGTTAACTAAATGCTACAGAACCATATCTTAAAGAATCAAGCAAAATATGTGGTCACAGTGCAAGCACTTGAACAAAAGTTGGGGGTTTGGGATACAAGGCAGTAAGGCAGGCAGGCGGTAGTCCAGGTTGTTTCAAATGATTGGCTAGCTTCATGTGCCTGTATGCATCAGGATAGTTGACAATTTCTTCTCATTCTGGTGTTAGGCTATAAATATATGACAATTTTCATTTAAAATGTTCATAAATATCCAGATCATTATAATAGTGGTTCTAATAAGCATCAGGGTCTAGTAAGGATTAGCTCCTCTAATAAGGCTCAAAATAGGCGTCCTTGTATTTAGGATACATTCACTCATGTAAATTTCTTATTTAATAATTGTGTGGATTACTATAAAGAACTCCTAGCTTCAGTAGTCCATGATAAATTTCTATTATATATATTAATCAGTTAATATTTTGGTGCCATTATGAACTTGAGACCATGCCTATAACGGTACAGTAGTCCTCATAAATCTGAACCAAAACGCCAAAGCAGTGCTAGGCAGCATATTAAAAGGTCAATGGTGATGGGGTTTAGCTGCTCAAATTATCTGGAACACATAAGACTGAGGTAGGAAATAAAAACCATAAACTGGAAACAAACCATATATCTCATAATCACTAGGAGGATTAGGATTTTCATCCTGGAAGATTGTAGAACTTCTAAAAGTAAAAAAAAAATAAATCAAGTGAGTTTGAATTAAATTGCCCAAAATAACCTCCTCTTCCCTCAACTCATACATCTGAATAAGGCAATTATAAGAGGAGAAAGTGAAACAATACAATCTGCACAGTGAGGACCCAGGTAATGGTTTCAGAAATACAGAAGTAATGAAATATTTCTAGGTTGAAATTACCTATTCGTGTTATGTATGTCATTCTCTAAATCGCTGTCTAAAGCTGCCCATAAAAAAGTCAGCCTTCCCTCTGCCCACCCCTTCCTTATTAAGGACTCTTCAATTGTTAACCATTATTTTATGTCGGCTCTTTGATGAGATTTAGTACGATATGCCATTTCTAGGAAAGAACAAAACATGTCTTTATCTCAAAGGATATTTCTTAGAACAGAGAAAACGATAAACAAACAAATATTGGAAAATGATCGCTGTTTTTAACACAGCTCCTGGTGTATTTCACCAAGTTTCTTGCTTTTCACATGGTGGTTTCATTGAAATGATGCTTAGCACTGTAAGAGCAGAATGTAACTATATTAAAGGAGACTCAAATTATAATAAAAAAGTAACTTGCCATGCAAGTCCAGCAGAACAAGGGCATATTTATATCATTCCTTTGGTAACATTAAAAAAATACTTTGCCACTAACTTCCTCTACATTGTTTTGCAACTTCCTGTTTAGTCTATAGCAATTCCTTGATGGCTTTCCAGCTAGTATTAATCCTGGTTAGGTTTGTAAGAATAGCCAAAAATGATCTGATTCTGATTCCTACTGTGTCCCATATCTTAATTTTAAGATTCTTTGACAGATTAACAATGAAGTGGCAAATGGGAAATAGCAAACTTTGTGACTGCCTCATCTTCAATTTATGCAAATAAAAAAAGAAAAATATCCAGCATCTCTTTGCACCGTAGATTGGCAACTGGGAGATAAACATAGAACACAGAATTGGAAAGAGGTCATCAAGCCCAATTTCTTACACTTTGCAGGATTCATTACACCACATTATCCCCAATAGATGACTACCTTCTGTTTGAAAATCTTCAATAAAGGGAAAGAAGCCTCTTCATGCAACAACAATGCAGAGTAGCTTAAACAGTGGAGTGGGCAGTGCCTAAATTTGATAAATAAATAAACCTGTTTTACTGACTTAAATGTCAAAAAGGGTTTTCCTTATATCTAATTTGTATCTGTATCTTTGAAGTTTCATCTCATTAGTTCAGGGGTGTCAAACCCGCGACGTCACGTGACATGTAGTGACATATCACGACTTTTTTTCCATTGCCGGCAACGAGGTGAGTACAGTTTCAGCATGACACATCCAGACCGTGGGCCAGCAGTTTGACACCCCTACATTAGTTCTAATCCCACCCACTAGATCAAGTGAGAGTAAGTCCAAACTCTGAAAGGTGCTTTTTCAAAAGGCAACTAGACTTGGGTTTGACTCATCTAAAGAAAAGAAAAAAATAGGGGTCACATGATAGCAGTATTCCAGTATTTGAGAGGCTGCCACAAAGAAGAGAGCATCAAACTATTCTCCAAAGCACTAGAGGGCAGGAAAAGAAACAATGGTTGGAAACTGATCAAAGAGAGAAGCAACCTGGAATTAAGGAGAAACTTCCTGACAGTGATGACAATTAACCAATGGAACAGCTTGCCTTCAGAAATTGTTGTTTCTGGAGGTTTTTAAGAAGAGACTGGACAGTCATTTATCTAAAATGATATAGGTTCTCCTACTTGAGCGGGGGCTGGACTAGAAGACCCCCAAGGTCCTTTTCAGCTTCTATTCTACTCTACTCTACTCTACTCTACTCTACTCTACTCTACTCTACTCTACTCTACTCTACTCTACTCTACTCTATTCTATTCGTTTTTCCTTGAAGACATTTCACTTTTCATCCAAGAAGCTTTTTCCATTCTTCAGAAGAACTAAAGAAAGTTCTTGGATGAGAAACAAAACATCTTCAAGAAAAAAGAAAGCCCAGTTGCTTTTTGAAAAAGCACCTTTGGGACAACCATGGCCTGGATGGTTGAGAATCTCCATAGACATAAGTCCAAACTCTTTATAATATGACTGTCCTTCAGATATTTGAAGATGGCTATCATGTCCTCTCATGATATTGAAACTAATCAAAACTGCTTACAACTTGTGTTTCCCTAAATTCATTACATTTCTCATGACAGCTTCCTCCCACCATTTCTCATGACAGATTTCATTTAGGGCTTAACTATAATTTCCAGCAATCCACATCAGTGTGACCAATTTCGAAGAATGCTGGAAATAGTAATGAAGCATCAAATGAAACAAGATTTTTTTAAAATTTACTTATTTATATCCTGCTTTTATTATTTTTATAACTCAAGGCAGCAAACACATCTTCCAACACACCTTCCTCCTATTTTCCCCAAACAATAACCCTGTGAGATGAGTTCAGCTGAGAGAGAGTAATTGGTCCAAGGTCACCCAGCTGGCTTTCATGACTATGGAGGAACTAGAACTTAGGATCCACCTCTGGGCTAAAAAAAAGCAAGGTTAGAAAAATAGCTAAGGAGAAAATGGACCATAGGAAAAAGAATAAGGAGAAAAAGAGAGTTTAAGCAAAAACAGTTGTAATCAGGAGACAAGCTGGAGGAAAAAAGAAGTGACTCGGGCATAAATAAATGAAGACGAAAGAGGAAACAATTCTCTTCTTGCAATAAGTTTGCTCAGCTGAGATTTTTCTTTCTACAGATACAGTGCAGGCAGGAACAAGAATTTGGGCCAATGGAGAATGCTTGTTGCAGACATAAAATTGTTTAGCTAAAAGCAGCCAGAGGAGTTTGGGACTAAAGAGAAGGAGAAAAGGGAATCCAAAACACAGGATCAATGATTGCAGAGATCAATGGAAATCACAAAGATGACAATCTAGAGTGACTGTGATTTATTCATCCAGAGAAAGTGTATACTCAGTTGGAAAAGGGAGGGGGCAGAGATCCTCTTCACTACGACAAGCTTACACATTACAAGCAAGCAAATCACAAATTGTGCCAATGCAGCTCTCTAAGCTTTTGTGTAGAACAGTAACGTTAGAATTAAGAATATATTGCAAGAGATATTATTTCAAGAAGTCATAAGTCAAGATTGATCTCTTCTCTCTTGGGTGCTTCCAAGCAATTTTCAGTGGATTCAAATTATAGGCCACATCATTAAGGTCCCTGACTGATTCAATCCTGCTACTAATAAAGAACTCATCTTGAAGATTTTCTGCAAGCTGTATGTATTATCCTAATTCATGAGGTCCTCAACATTTCAGTGCTGGAATGTATGGCTTAAAAACAGTAAGGAGCTGAAGTTTATTAGAACAGGATGAGGTTTTTTTTCATTAGGTTGATTTCCCGCATTGTCCATTTTAAAATCAAATCTTTTATTTCTCTCCAACTGAGGGGAGAAAATGTCTTAGAAATACAGCATGATTTCACTATATTAAAGAAATTCTGTGCCAGTATTCTGTATTATTTGAAGGAGCGACAGAAATTGCATATATTTTTCATCCTCAAACTTTAAAACCTTAGGCTATAAGTTTGTGGAGTATGATCTGAAACTTTCATTATGAAAAGGTCCAAATCTTCTGATGGGCAAATTACCAGTTTCTCTCTCTCTCTCTGAATTATTTAACTTCTTGATTGTAAGGACTGTTTGCTTCTACTATTTACAAATTTCCAGAAAATTGTCTGCAAAATATTTATGGTTGTGTTGTCCTCTTCTAATGTAACCCTAATTTTCGTTGTAACTTGTCTGGTTGCAATTGGTTCCACAGGAAAATCTATTTTCATGTATGACTTTCTCTAATGTCTTCAACCTTTATGTACTCTTGTGTTTATTTTGTAAACAGTACCTCAAATTCTGAATACTGACATTTAAATTAATACGTTAATTCTCTTAACAGAGAGGTGAATATAGGAAAGGGATACTAGATCTGGGATGTAAAAATCCAGGTTAGCAATAGCACTTAGACTTATATACCACTTCATAGTGCTTTACAGCACTTTAAAATCTGTTTAGAGAGTCAGCATATTGCCCCCAAAACTCTGGGTCCCCATTTTACCAACCTTGGAAGGATGGAAGGCTGAGTCAACCTTGAGCCAGTAAGGATGACGCTGCTGGCAGTCAGCAGAATTAGCCTGCAATACTGGATTTTAACCACTGTGCCACCAATGCCCATTTACTAGGCTCATTTACCAGGTTACTAGTTCCTTCCATTTAAAAGTGGTCCACATCTTTTCAACATAGTTCAGGTTCAGGCATATGTCATGAACTTGTATTTTTCTTGACTTTTCACCCCTATGTTGTACAGCAGAGGTCCCCAACCTTTTCAGCACCAGAGACTGGTTCTGTGGAGAGAGGTTTTTCCACGGACTGGAGGGGGCATGGTTTTGTGTGCTGCCTGCATCCTGGGGATGGGGCTTTCCTTGTTTGTGTGGACCGGTTGCTGGTATGCCACGGCCCGGTACTGGTCCAGAGACCGGGGGTTGGGGACCCCTGTTGTACAGCATTTCAAATATGCTGGAAACTGTGCAGTCACTTCATAGCAAGATGGCTAGCATATTAATTTAATAAATAAATAAATGCATAAAAGTAAAGTTATTAAATGCATTTTATGATAACCAACACTACAGACCTGATACATGTTAAAAGATATTGACTTTTGCTTTTTGAGAAACAGCTGCAATACCGAACATTAGGTTTAAAATAAACAAATTTCAAAATTTCCATCAATTATAAAAAAGTAAAAAAAAAATATTTGAAGCATTATCTGAAGCAGGGCTGCAGCTGCAATAAAGAGGGGATTCAATCTACCCTGCATTGTTTTTGCTTCTTTTTTAAAAAGACACTCTCTTTAGTTGCTATGTAATTTAATGAAAAGCATATTCGCTTGTTTATTTTATTTAGAAAACCAAAAATTTTAAAATAAAAGCTTAAATTAGAATAAACATAACCCACAAACCCACACAACAAGATCACATATCCCATCACAGTACCACAAGATCCCACCAACTCAACATTTACATTTGTGGGGCTCAGTACTTGGATGAAAAGCCAGGTCATCCCAGCCCTCTGAAAGGCTGATAGGATTGAATTCCTGCCATTTGTAGTCATGAGATTTTTAAATTTCTCACCCAAGGAATGCAAGGGGCATTTGCTTTTTTTTTTTTTTACCTCTTTACATTAAAAATCAACTTCATCTCCCCAAATCCTCAATGTTGACACTCATAATTGCAGAGGGTCTATCTTTTTTCTTCCTGTTGAAATAGTCACCTAAACCAACAGTGACACCTAGCTAAATCAGGGGTCCCCAACCTATGTTCCATAGCCGGTACTGGGCCGTGGCCTATTAGCCACCGGGCCCCAGGAATAGCTGGTGAACCCCGCCCCACTTGTGGTAGAACCGCTGTGCAGGCACTAGCGGCCCCATTTGCGCATGCATGGGATGCTAGCACTGGTGCCAGCATCATTGGGCGCGCACAGCCCATTTGCACATGCACACGTGCACCAGAGTGCATGCTGTGGGTGCATGTGGCCTGTTTGCACAGGTGCACAGGCGCCAGTGAGTATGTCATGGGTGCGTGCGGCCCACTTGTGCATGCAGACACACACTAGCACCACCATCATGCACTTTCCTATTTGCGCATGCGCATGTGGGGCCACGCGGTCGCACATTTCCCTGCTGCTCCCTTTCCTTCCAGGCCACCTAGCTGAAAAGGTTGGGGAACTGTGAACTAAATGATTGTCATTTGATTCCAGGCCCTGCAATAATCAGACAGCCACGCCGCGTTAACCAAACAATTTTTAAAAATAAAATGTTTCACTTTACTCAGCCTTTACAAACATCAAACTTAAAGAGGAACAAATAGTTTGCCTTAGCACTAAACAAAATAATGCTTGTTTGCTCTCAGCCAAGTCAAATACTAGTTTCACAATATGTAATTTTAGCAGGAAAATGATTTCAGATATGGGTAGGAGCTTGACTCTTATGGCCTTATCATCTCTTTTTAGCAGTCCTCCAAAATTATTGAAAATTGGCAACAAGCAAATACTGATGAAATTCACATAAATAAATTAACAAACTCTTTCCCCAAGCCTAAAGAAATGTTCTTGTGCATAATCCTTTCTATTTCTATTATACCACCCCAGCCTTGGCTGTCCCCAAAATGTCAAGGTGTGTTTGGCCTTGAAAAGTTGTTCATCCCTAATATAAAGGAAAAGGCTAATTCTTCCACATAATGTTTCCAGTTTATTTCCAGACATCCTTGAACTGCTTTTTATTATGGTTCATTGCACAGTCATCCAGATGTTTAAACTGGTTTTGGCATTTTTATCCACCTATTGAATCCTTCCCAAGGATCTGGGATAGTGAGATGTTGTTTGATGGCATTAAAGGTATCATCATAGGAAGTAAACTGTTCCAAGTAAAGCTTTCGATGCAAAAATAGGACATAAATGCTGGCACAATAGTGTTCTTAGGCAACAATACACAGTACTTACTTGGGTGTCCCTACAAGGTGTCTGAATCTAATTTAAGAAAAAAAGCCAAAAGGGGGGGGGGGGTAAGCAGTCTCCCTGATGATTAAAAGCAGAGGCAGGAGTCACATAATGTTCACTCTCAGCTGCTCTCTAATAATGTATAATTCAGGCCAATGGAATTGTATGCCAACCACAGTCAACCCCATTTCACTCATGCTAACTTGTTCTCATCAGTAAAAGCCACAAATGGCCAGTATATTAAAAAAAGAAACAAGAACCGCAAAAAATTACATTCCACTCAAAGCTGACTTAACCTAAATATTTGACAATTTGGGAGGAATTAAGTTGTAGGAGCAGAGGAGCCTATGCCTTCAACTTAACTTTCACTGATGGCCTTGGTCTGCATCCAGCTAAGTTTTGGTGTGGCATGTTTTCTCCTTTGTAGAAAGAAAATTGACCTTTTCAAAATTCCAGCCTTGCTCTCTGGTATCTGTGAAGTCCGAGGATCTGTGGGAAGCACGAACAAACTTTTTTTTTTGAAGATTTATTCCTTCACTTGATGCATGCATGGTGGGAGTGAGACTGCATACTAAATGCACTGAATCAGGAAGGGAGATTCATATTAAAAGACTTGTAAAACCATTTCAGAAAATTAATTTTATGTTTAGTAAGAAATGTATTTGCTAGCTATTCATCAAATATCACCATTAGATATATCCTTTTGATTTGAGCAAGATTGGGTATCATATACAAACAAACGTCTTTACCAGTGGAGGTAAAGATTGCAGCTGATTGTGTATATCATATGTAAATGTTGTCTTGATTCTTCCATAGTAATACTCCTCATAGTAATGGGGAGATATGAAATTAAAAATGGTTCAGTATCCAATGATGACAATAATGATATAGTACTAGAGCTGTCAGAGCTTCAAAAATGTTTTGGAACAAATGCTTCAGTTTTTACAAAAACACCCTCCATGCTATTCATTAAAAGATCCAATATTTATTCAGGCTTCCAGGCAAAACTAAAAGAAAAATAATGATGATGCTTCAGAGAATCTATTCATTAATTAAAGTTAAGGTGACTCTTAAAACAGCAGCAGGTTTCCTTTCCAATTCCCATGGAAGCCTGAAAAACATCAAGTTCCTTTAATGAAGAGCAGATGGAGGGTGTTGTGCTCAAAGTCCAAAGCAATTCTTCCTAGAATGTTCATTTGCATTTCTTAATACCACTTTATATCTAAACATATTTTAGTGTTTTATGCAATCCACTGAGGACCTTTTTTATTCTGCAACAAAATCGGAGCTAAAACAGTTAAGTGTGATATTTTTGCTTTAACATAACAGGTAAAGACTGAATACTTTAACTTTGACTGATCCTAAAAGCTTAGCATTTCAGACCTGGTTAACATTTGGCTAGAAGAACTTAAGCTAAACTCACAAACAGATAGCACTGAATTATTCTGTCCTTAGCAAATGCACTATCCATGCTGTACCCCAGGGTTACACAATCTGGTTTTCTCTATCTGGTATGTTTCCATTTATAGTTCTTCCACCTACTTGCTGTTCAGCAGGTTAAATGTAGTCAGATCTTTTCCTGCTTAAACTCCACAAAATGTAACAAAAGATTCAGATTCAGTTGTTTAGGTAGCAAAATATGATATTGTTAATGGCTTTTGCTTATGTTTTAAATAAAATAGTTAATAGTTAAAATAACTCATCTAGTCTTCAGTCATTTAGTATCCTATGACCATCACTGAAGGTTGATTCATGTTTCTATTTTCTGTAACCTTTTTTAGAGTATTGATTATTGTTTTGACTGTTGCTGAGAACTGCTCAGAATTACATTCATAAAATGGACAGTCATATATGTCTTATAAATAAATGCATAGATAAATAAATGTGGGAATGTCTAAATTTAGTATTAAATGAAAATATAAATATACCAATTTTAAAATCCAATGATTTTAAAATCCAACAAACAATATTTCCTTCTTCTTTTCATGAGAAAATTAAAATCCAACTTTCATTGTTGTGATTAAAATCAGAGTTCTACTAACAATTGATAAGATAGATTTACTAAAGGTAGATGCATTGTAATTATTGTTTCTGTGAATTAAAAATGCTTTTGTTAGGCTATTTTGGTTCAGTTCTTTTACTGTATGAGGAAATGAATGGAAAACTAGCTGTTTTTCAGCAAGGAATGGTAGTTTTTGTTTATTAAAATGTATGCCATCTCATACATTTTTCATATTTCAAAATTATTATCACACATCTAAATCTCATAATATACAACCCATTAAATATACTTCCCAAGTCAGTTTTGCACATACACACACAAAGGCCACAGACATACACTGGCTGCATTTGCCTTCTGCATTAAGCTGAAGTTTATTTAAGCATAATTTATTGAATAAGCCAGAACTGGTTGGTTCACAACAAAACCCCAAATCATAAACTATTGTTTATATACCACAGAAGAGAGTTTTATAGAATATATTAAGACAAAACTGAAATAACATTAAGGCTTAGTAAGGAAAGTTTCAGTCTTTTCTTACAAATGTTACAAGGGGAACTCCACTTCATTAAACTTCACCCTAATACTAAAAAATGTCCAATATGTAAATAGATAGTAACACACACACACATATTATAAAATCAGTAAAAATGGTAAGATCTGATGTGATAATTGTTTCTGAAGTGAAAGCACTTCTAATAACACTAATTAAAACACAACATTTATCTTCTGCAATTTGCTTTCATAAGATTGTGTGCTATGAAAGGAATTTGGGCCTCTTACAGCAATCACATATCCTACTGGTTTGACTGTGCTAGTCTGACAAATTATACCACAGAGTTAACAAAAGAAACTATGAAATCTATGTGATCTATTTTCCTGATAAAACAAACTAACAAGGTGTGGGAATGGGGAGATGTATAAAAGCTATAGATAGATAGATAGATTCAAAATCAAATCCAAGTTGGGAAAAGGAATCTGCCAGTCTCAAATGGCTGCAACAGAAAACTCAGTTTTACTATTTAAAGATTAAATATAATAGGCAATTCTATTTCCTGGAGGAAAAACCAACTTTCCAAAGGCTATTAAAGAACCAAATGCAGTCCACAAAACTGGTTATCAGGATAAAGGCATAGCTGGATATACTCATTTGTGAGTAATTTTAACCACTCCACAGAATAAATACATAAATAAGAGGCAGGACGGGAGTAGGGGGAGACGGAATTTATTTTGTCTATTACTTGAGAATTCTGGGTTTATCCAATTCAACTTGTCCAGTCCCACAAAATAATACAAAATGGAAACAATGTTTTTAATCATACACACCAAGAGATCTTTCTAAGGATTGCTCTTCAGACAAACCATCTATTAAATGAAGCATGTGCTCAGAGCTGATTCTGATTGTATACATGTGGTATGTATGAGTGTGGGTTTCATTTGTTCTAAATGTGCAGCTATCCCCACATCTGGTCTCCTGAGAACTGGTATGACATCATGTATTTAAATTTGAGCTATTTGAAGATGTGCAGCTCCATTATCTTTGTATCTTCTTCCTCCTCTTTTTCCCTCATGACATCTTGTAAATGATGTGATGTGACACGTAGCATCATACACTAGGTTTTAATATCCCTGCACATTTTAGTTGTTGATTTAAGATGGAATACGGTATAAAATAAAGCCTTAAATGGGCTGGATTATTGGTATTATTTTATTGAGATATAATATCTTCACTATCTTCCCATCAGTTTCTCACCAAGTGCCTGACATAGTGAGGAATCAGAAATTTAGTAAATGTCTCAGGGAAATGTATCATGAAATTCAGAAGATGCACATTTTGATTAATATAATTTGTTGGAGAGAATGAATATCACAACTCTTTCTCTTTTCAGCTATTTTTATAGCAAGGTTCATCCTTGTTCATTCATTTACTCAGTCATCAACACAAACCCAAAGCTCAGTCTCCAAATAGGTTATTTGTATGTGTCTGCAAAGCCTGATCAGTCATACAAAGGACACATTAGCAACATTCCCAAGGTGAAAGACTCCCAGCCACTGCCATATATAGGTTATATCTACTTTGCAGAAACAAAGAAATTCAAATTGCAAACAGGTCATTAGTTGCAAAGCAAGTGTCAGGCAACTTCATATTTAGATACAGACGAAGTAAGAGTAAGACAAGTATGCATATTACTTGTAGAAAAATATGCACTAAGCAATTTCTTTACTGTGCTGCATGCCAGGCTATACTAAGTCTGGTTGCAAAATATCCATAAAGATACTTTACTCTATCTAGCACAGACAGTGCCTATCACTGCCTGGTTTTCTACGGACTGTACAGGTCTATGCTCTAATGAAAGGAATGCAACAAGTCCAAATTATTTCCAGCAGCAGATATTTAGACGTAACAGAAATCATGAAATGTTTGGCGGTATGCCCATATCTTCCCTGAAAGACTGCTCAGAAATTTGACCAAAAAATTCCTTGGGAAAAGTTGAGTTGTTAACACACAAATGCTGCAGCAGGGTTTTTATCTGTGCATCCACGCACATGCGTCTGTGTGTGTCTATGCGCACTTGCATGCCTGTGAGTTTCATGCTGCATCTTCCACAATAAGGGAGGGAGGATGAAAAGGACCATCTCCACTGAAGACAAGATGGGAAACATGCAGTGATACTGTACCTTCAAAAGTTGCAAATTCCATGTATAATTGGGAAGGAGTTTTTTTTTCTATTAAAAAAACTGTGAAAAAGTTTCACACACAAAGAATAAAAATGAACTTTCATTTGGTGTGATGAAGAGATTTTACCGCAAGCTGCAGTGAAAAAAAAATGTAAGGTGTGGGAGAGAATGTATCCCTTTTATTTTTGTACAAAACTTCTGATATAGATAAATGAGAGAAAGAAATTCATTTGGCCATCTATCTGGAATCAAATATTATGTACATCCACTTATTCTTTATCGCTTACTACCATATAAAGATATATAGGTCGAAGTGATTTCTCCAGGGTGAAGTCCTCTTTTCTTTTCTTACCTTATTTTGATAATGAGGAGAACAAGTTTGATATATTGGACTCTTTTCCCCTCCTAGTATTTCAAACAGTGAATCTTGAGACTACAAATTCTGAAGAATAATTTATTATAGTAATATCTAGTCCTACATCTGAAACAAAATAGCAAAATGAGATAATCCAACATGATGCTGAGAAGCTCTATAATGAAAAATGTTTCACCCTGAAGAATTCATGTGGTGTGATCTTACAAAGATGTAATAATTAGACCATAATTAAAGAGTCAAGGTGAGAAGAAAGTGTCTTTGAATAAGTAGATAACTAAAATGGAAACCATTTGGCTATCAGTTCTGCATTGTCACAGAAAAAAAAATGTCAAACTGAGCAAAATAGTAATAAATCCAGCATAGAAGAAGTTATACTAATCCAGAATGAAGTTTTGCTTGAGATAACTGAAACATTCATTACAGCAAATATTTTGCATATTATAATTATATAAGTTTCCTTGTACTATCCGTTCAGGGCGTGAATCTGACTTATAATGGATATACTTTCAAGTATGATTTTATTGTGCAGGCATCATTCCTTATTTGTGTAAATTTACAAGATATCATCTGCTTTGTATAGCCCTCTCCTGTTTATCTGCATTTTGATGTATTTTTTTTTCCTTAAAAGACAGATAATCTATTAAGGAGAAAAGGATTGACTAGGAGAAAATTTCTTTTGAAAATAACAGGAATATCCTTTTGCAAACATTTATTGGAAATGGGGAGGAAAATCATTTGGCTTTCATTTTCATAAGAATTTGCCCAGTCTATGTCTCTGAAAATATGTACAAATCAACATGCACTTTATAAATTTGATTAATTATTATCTGCTGATATCTCAAGATTGTCTTGCAATTATTTTATTCTTTTACTATATTAATTGTATCATTAATTGTTTTTTTTCTTATGTTTGGTCTCAGACCAAAAAAGATTGATGATATAGTTTTTATTTGTGTGCCGAGACCATACTTTTCAGAGTTTTTCAATGAAGTTCATTACTTAGAAGTTTATTTAGAAGCACAGAAAGTTATGTTTTAAAGGAAAGATATACCCATAGTCACATATACAGTATGTACAGATATGAGAAAAATACAGACAAATATGTATTCTTGTAAGGACATTATTTTAGCAATTCTTAATTAACTTTGGATAATCTGGTTTGGAGAGGATAAGAAAAATAGTTTCAGTTTTATCAGCCTTATATTAGCCCATCAAACTAGTCCAGTCCAGAACAGTCAACTATGAGTATTAACTCTGTATTTATTAGTACTAATTCTGTTTCTGTAATCTGTTAAGGTTACATTAACAGAAGCATGCAAGACTGATTGCTTGATTTCCCTCTTTTGCTTTTATTCTCTGCAAAACTAGGGAGGCCCCTTCTGAAACTCTTCCCATGCCCCCCCCCTTCTTTTGTGGACTGAGATATCTTTTACATGATGGTTGTCCAGGCTGCAACTTTTCCTCCTGTCTCCTAAGGTCAATCCAACATACCATTATAGTATACTACAGGGCTTTTCAACCAGTGGTACGGGTACCACCTGTGGTACATTGGCACCTTGCAGGTGGTACGCGACCATCCTAGAAAAGTGGTAGCCGGGGAGGGGAATGAGCTGAACCGGTGGCAGCACTGCACAAGCCTGAGAGAGAGATGGCTGGAGCTGCACGGCTGTCAGGGCTCAGCGGAAGCGCCAGGATCAGTACCGCTTTCCAGATGATCAATGCTTCTTCGGGGCTATCAGGGCTCAGTGGAAGTGCCAGGATCAGCACCAGGCTCCAGCTGGAGCTCGGCGCTGATCCTGACGCTTCTGAGCCCAGAAGAAGCGCCGATCAGCTGGAATGTTGCAGCATCTCCAGGGTCTTGTGATTTACATTCAGATGCTTGGCAACTGACGGTTACAGTGTCCCAGGGTTATGTGAAGTGACCAAAACCTGCTGCAACCACCCAGCAGATGGGGGGAATAAAAACCAAACAACCCCCCCACCCCACCCCTGCTGCCAATCCTCAACAGAAATGCTCACAACAATGGAAACCTCAGACAGGAGGAAGAGTGCCACTGGATGGGCAGGCAGGTGTCTAGCTCGGCTGTGGCTTGGGGGGGCACTTTTTTCAGTGCCATTGTAACTTCGAAGAGTCACTAAGCGAACTGTTGTAAGTCAAGGACTACCTGTACTTTATCACTTTTTGTCCTTTTTTTTTTTTGGGTCATCACGTTTTTGACACCTTGCTAGGCGACTGGTGGTACTCGGATGTTGCCATATCCTAAAAGTGGTACAATGGGTGAAAAGGTTGAAAAGCCCTGGTATACTACATCAGAATAAAGTAGGGGTAAACCTCTTCCATCCTGCCACTAAGAAGACTCAATGAACAAGTCACCAGAAGTGAAGTTCAACCTGAAGGACACTTTATTGTGTCCATACTTGGAGAAGAGCTTAACCATATATGTTAGGAGAAGTGCACACAAACACCCATGAAAATATAGTAAATAGACTTAGAGTTTGCCAAATTTTCAAACTGAAATAGAGGCCAAATAAAAAAAGGATTTCTGATCAAAATGAACATTCTCATTTTCCTATGTTTATTTTTACTTAGAGAACAAAGTTGGTCCTTTCTTCTTTTTAATTTATCAGTGGCTATTGAGGCTATGTTACTAAGCATATGCCAAAAGATCTTTTACCAAGCACTAGCTGCCTCCTCTTTACCTAGAAGTTTACACAAACACACACAGATGCACGCATACATACTTATATATAATCATATATAATCACCATTTTAGCCATTGTCTATCCACTGCAGGATGAAGGCCTCTTTCGCGTGGTTCCAACCAATACAATGCTGAGCTTTCTTTTGCCAGTTGGGCTGGTAATACTTGCTGATGTCGTTGAGCCATTTTGTTTTAGGTGTCTTTCATGAACGCTTTTTATCAAGTGAGATCCATTCTATGACTCCACTGCCATCAGCTTTTCTTGCTATGTGACCAGCTTTTCCAGCTGTCCCGTCAGCGCCAAACCAGGAAGTCTCCATTTCAATTCTTTTACTCTCTTGATGATATTGTATACTTTCATTTGTTCTCTAATCCATGTGCAGGTCTTTCTATCTTGTCTTGTGATGCTAAGCATGTATCTTTCCATGGCTCTTTGCGCCGGCTTTTGTATCAATTGTGAGGCTAGTGTCCAGGTTTCACTGGTATGTTAGACTAGGTAGCACACACTGATTGAAAACTTTTCTCTTCAGCATTGGGGAGCTTGTTCTTGAAATTTATGCATAGCTTTCCAAATGTCTGCCAACCATATTTAACACATTCAATTTCCTTATTGTAAAATTAGATAGATAGATAGATAGATAGATAGATAGATAGATAGATAGATAGATAGATAGATAGATAGATAGATAGATAGATAGATAGATAGATAGATAGATAGATAGATAGATAGATAGATCAGGTGAGACTTGGATTTGTTCCACTTTTGATAACTTGTTAAATTTACAAATGAGCCCATGTTTTACAGGGACCCTTGAAGTGCTATAATTTGTGAGACACAATGAATTCCATCCCTACCAAATGGAAAATATTCAAACATATAACATGCCATCTCTAGTCTGTGGTGGGCACAGTCTAGAAATAGCTTTTTACTTCATTCTATTTACATAAACTGGTCAGATCTTAGGTTTCAGAGTCAAAACTGCAATGTGGTGACAGATACTCAAGATGTGATATAAATGGGGAATTTCTCCTTTGTGAAATATTTGTATAAAACGACAAATAAGCCTCCATGAAGTGTAACATATTTACAGTATTTTTCAATCTATTAAATTTCCCAAAATTTTCTGCCTCTGAAACTTTAAGTCTAGGGCAACATGCTGGATGCTGGACAACATTTACTGTATCTGCTACTTTCTGTAAATCTCTTCATTCATTTTTGCTGACTGCAGAAATTTTGTTGTGATCAATCCATGTTCTGATTCTACCTCAGGGTTTAGGTTTAGGTTTTAGGTTTTATTAAATTTATACCCCGCCCTTCTCCTGGCGGACTCAGGGCGGCTTACAGCAAGTTAAAAAACAGACAAACCATACAAAATACTAAGTTTAAAATACAATTAAAATGAAATATTGATTTTTTGCCGTTTCTTTTTAAAATTATGTTAAAAACCAAATTAAAATCAAATTAAAA
>NW_015386425.1:734020-752923 GCF_001527695.2 Protobothrops mucrosquamatus
GGTTACACTGGAAGTAGTATAATACCAGTGAATACAAGAATAAAAATATAGTTAAAGGAGAGACAGACAGAGACAGAGACAGAGAGACAGAGAGAGAGACAGAGAGACAGAGAGAGAGAGAGAGACAGACAGAGAGAGAGAGAGAGAGAGAGAGACAGACAGACAGACAGACAATTTTTCAAAAGAGGCTTGTTAAAGCTTTGAGGATTTCTGTGAGAAAGCACAAAGAAACAAATAAAAACAAGTCATGTTCTAGGACAGGGGTGTCAAACTGCCACCCCGCGGGCCACCCCAGCTTCAGCAATGCAAAAAAAGTCACGATATGTCACAACATGTCACGTGACGTGGCGAGTTTGACACCAGTGTCCTAGGACATTATTTGGAGGGACTAAAGATCAACATTATTAAAAGTAAAAAAGAAATAATATAAAGTTGGGTTTTTATATCAATGTTAAAATAGATACGTTGTTATCTCTGGTGACCTTTAATGGACTTTTGCTGATCAGAATGAAAATGAAATTTGATTGGAGAGAGAGGGAGGAGAGGGGAGGGGAGGGGAGGGGAGGGGAGGGAGGAAGGAAGGAAGGAAGGAAGGAAGGAAGGAAGGAAGGAAGGAAGGAAGGAAGGAAGGAAGGAAGGAAGGAAGGAAGGAAAATTTGTGACATTCACTGCCAGCTTCCCACAACGAAATTCAATAGGGGATTCAAAAGGAAGTTTTAAGTCACTCCTGCTCCAACTGATTTTTTACCTGTTTCTCTGTTTAGATAATGAAATATCTCTGAAACAATGACCCCATGGGATACAGGTTGTCTAGTATGTTACAAAATTCTAAATGAATTTTTCACAACATTTGGAGAATTCAATTTTACTTTCAGACTCCATAGCTAAGACCGACTGCATACTTTCTTGATTACCATTTATTTTTCTTTGTTAAGCATAACTCTCAATTATGACTTGGGTGAAAGCAAAATGAGACTTAAGGAAATGAAAATCAGACAGATGGACTGAAGCTATACATTGCATAATGCCATGCTTTATTTTAAAGACAATGTGCCAACAAAAGAGTTGGAGCTTATTTCGTACTTAGTATTAAGCCATGTATCACGGTTTCCAAACAGTGATTAGTTTCATGATTACATTAAAACAAAACAAACCAAGCTGTTGTATGGTTTAATATAATGTGCAAAACCCAGCCAATGTGTGTAGTGTTTATGTCATCTACTTTACTATAGCTACATAAACTGATGGCATATTAACTCTCATGTGTTTGTTCAGAGGCAATTTAGCCCTTGAAGTAACACAAGTTTCTCATTCTATCTAGAAACTAAGCTAATTGAAGGTTTTTTTCTCAAGCTAATTTTGGTCTAGGGAAGATTTTTGTCAAGAACACAGTGGCAGGGAAAAGTTAAATCTCCCTATTCTGCATACTGTAGATCCAATTCAAAACAAATGTTCTCTAAATGTATCTTTTTCAAAACAAAATTCTCATAGAAAACCTCTTGTAATTAAGCCTCTAGAGTTCACATATGAGCATAAATGCATGAGCACAATACAAAACAAAAGTAAACAAAACTCATCGGTTCCATTTAAATCCTAGAGACGAATAGAGGGCTAAATCCAACAGCAACTTAGCGCATGGTTATACATAGGAAAACATTTTAATCAGACAAAATTGAGGCAGCTGTTTGTCTGAAAAGCAGGAGTCTTGAAGGTATATAGAGGCAACGACGTATCATCATGTATCATTGGTAAATATCAGTGAAAAATCTAGTTAGCTAAAGTTCAAGAGAATTTAGTTTATAAAATACGAGGGAAAGAAAAAGGAGGAAAGAAAAATGTTCTTGTTCCAAAAAGGACCTGCCACAACGCCTCTGATCATTGCTGTGATATGTGCAGTTTATCACTTACAATTGTGAAATATCTGGAGAAAATGTGACTAGAGATGTTTCATAGCACTGTGATAACATTTAATCATTCTCCCAGGCTGCAAAGATACTGACATGGTGGAAGCAAAGTTACAGATTAAATCACACTAAATTGTTTTAGCATTATATTTTCATGAGTAGAACATTTTTTTCCCTGAATTATATAAATAAAGTTAAGCAGTCTGGTGCTTTCCCAATGCATTGGGACTTCAAATACCTGCATTTCTTTTCAGGAAGCCCAACAACCATATGGATTAGAAATTTTGGAATTTGTAAAGGGAAATAGAATGCATGACCCTACAATCTGATTCAAATTATTGATAACTCAAAAATTGATCTTATTCAATTAGATAATTTGAACTGATATTTTGATTTGGATTTATGTGAATTAATTTGTATTATGTCTCGTGTGGGTAAATTATATATTTATTTTATTTATTAAAGCATACATGCTATTTCAGTCAGAAACCAATGTTTAGTTCAACAACCTATCTCAGGGTGAGTTGGATAAAGTTTCCAATTCCATTTTCTTTTTTTAAATATCTGAGATGTTCTCCAGGATAATTTTGTTGAAATTCAACACAAAATTACTAATTTTCAGTAGGTTTCTAAGTTTTAGGGCTTAGACAAAAAAGACTATAAATTCATTTCTCATGTAACGTATTACTCACAATTCCTTACACTAAAAACACAGGAAGCATAAAGCAAAATCTGTTATGCCAAAATAGTTTTTGCTAACTAGTCACCTACATTATGCTTTGGGCTTTCAGAATCCATGGTTCAGAGGTCTCAGTACAAGGGTTTCAGATTTGGGTGCAACAAGCTTCTTAGATAATAGGAAAAAATCTAATAAAAAATCTAATATTTTGCTGCCAATTTAATGGTTATTTTTGCACCTCTTGCCCCTCCATCCCAAAAAAATCTGTTACTTTAGTGATTGCATGAAGATGTGCTTTAGTTTTCCATCTGCTTAACATTCAGCTTTATGACTTTACTCCATCTTCATGGTTCAACGGTCCCTTAAGACCAAACGATAGCTATTCACTGTAATTTGCAATTGTCTGTGAATTCAGATGTAATGGCAAAGCACTGTGACTTACAAATTAACATCCGGACATCACTTGACTGTACTGCTGGGCAGTCTCTCTATCAGTGGCTGCTTTGTTTTCTCTTTCCATGATTGGAAAATTACTGGGAAGCATCCAAATGTATAATTACTCCAACTCTATCCAGAACAGAGCTAGACAAGCTCTTATCCAATAAATGTCTTTGTGTATAACTTCTACATTCCCTTGGTGACATTGCAAATGCCTAAGAGATAATGGGTTTTGTTGTCCAAGTATCTGAAGTGCACCAGTTTACTAACCCATGAGCAAGACCTTTTATTATCACATCCTTTCCCTAGGACCTTTCTCAAAGAACCACCATCACCAAAAAACCTCAGAAATAACTCTAATTAAAGGCATTAGAAATAATTCTTGTTTTACATTGGACCAAAAATTCACCAAAGGGCTAAATACCTATAAAGTTATATATTATTTTTGTTAAAAAGAAGATGTTCACCTGGAACCAAAATAAAGTCTTAGCTATTGCAGTCTTTTTCATATACATGTGAAAATGTATATGCATGTATGTATATACAACAAGAGGTACTGTAATTCGTAGGACAAAACATAACCATGGCTGCTGTTCTCTTTATTCATTCTAGAAAGATAAATAGTTAATGTTATTTTTTATTTTGAAATATATTCTTACATGGATGGAATGGGATGTTGCTTTGTCTAGCCCAGAGTTCCCCAATGTTTCCGGTTTTCCGGACTGGCAGGGGGCAGGGAGATGGGAATGGTTCAGTGTGAGCAGTCAGCCAGCATGCACACAAACACACAGCTCCATTTGCACAAATGGTGTGCATGCATGCCTGCCACTCACATGAATGGAGCATGCGTGAATGTGCTCTCCCGCTGCTCACGCAAGGGAGGATAGGCCTGCATACATGCACGCTCACCAGCCATTTGTACAGCCTGGTTGCAATCCCCTCATGATCCACTAGTGGGTCACGGCCCACAGATTGGGGAACCCTGGTTTAGCCAATGTAATTCAGCCATTTTGTATTTGGATGGATGGATGGATGGATGGATGGATGGATGGGAGCCAGTTTGGTCTAGTGTTTAAGACCCTGGGCTAGAAAACAAGAGACTAAGAGTTCACATCTTGCTTTAGGCATGAAAGCAGCTGTGTTGGGCCAGTCACTTTCTCTCAGCCCAACTCACCTTACAGGGTTGTTATTGGGAGGAAAATAGGAGGAGGAAAGTGTGTTGGATATGTTAGCCACCTTGAGTTATTTGAAAAAATAATAAAGGTGGGATATAAATAATCAAATAAAAAATAGATAGGCAGATAATTGGCAATCATAAAAATAAAAAAAATCCTAAAATGATATTTAGTATGTTTTCCTCTGGCACACTCCTTCTGTGACCTTCTGTGGTCACAGTAAACATATGCACACATATATTTTTTTTTTCCTTTTGGTTCACTATAACTCAATTTTCCCTTCATGCCTACTATACTTATACAAACTTCTATTACAGGTGTTAACTTCTGTCCCAGATTCAGGCTTTTCCCATCACAATGCAAGAAGGTGGCAATTCTTTTGACTAAGTCATGTTTGACTAAATAAGGATTACATTTGCAAATTTGGTGCCCAAATTCATCTATGATTCATAGATAGCAGCAATATATAATTCTTCTTTCTTTTCAGTTCTGACCTCTTGAGATTGTATGTGTGTGTGTGTGTGTGTGTGTATGTGTTATTATCTATCTTCTGTCACAGTTATATGTATTTGTGTGTTTGTATGTGTGTAAGTATGTATGTGTGAACATATATGTGTATGTGTATGTATATGTGTATATATGTGTGTTTGTGTCTTTGGTGTGTTCTGTAGCAGATCTCTTTCCTTCCTTCTCTCTCTCTCTCTCTCTCTCTCCCTCCCTCCCTCCCTCCCTCCTTCTCTCCCTCCTTCTCTCTCTCTCTCTCTGACACACACACACGCACACACACACACACACACATTTATATGTATGTGTACATGTATGCATATCCATATGCATGCAATTTTTTTTGCTCTCTTTCTATGTCCCTCTTTCTTACACACACAAAGTTAAACTTGGGTTGTATGGCTCTTGCTCCAAATTAAATCCAGGCTGGCTTGCATATTTCCCTTGAGGCTTTCTGTTGCTTTCTGATGAATTACCTTGGGGACCTCATTGACAGGTGGTAGCAGAAGCTAAAACTCGAAAGTTAGAAAACGGACAAGAGTTTGCCATCAGTTGTTGGCTTGAGCTTCTTCCTATCACATCAGCTATGGTTATGAGAGAAGGATTCTGAATTTTCCATGAGATATTCCCAGTATTGTTGTTTTTAAGGATGTCTGTAGCACCCTCTCATTAAAAGCCTACTGAATCCAAAATGAAATGTTTGCTGCTGAGTCACTATGCCAGACAGAGACAGTCCTTTGTCCAATTTGTGACATATTTTCTCTGTAAATATAAGTCAGTTCTATGTCTAGTGCACCTTCCAAAATAACTTAAATGTATGTAGAATTAGCAAAGAGATCAGTTTTCTTTCCATATCTATTTTGGACTCATAGTATAAGCACCACCTCCTCCAAAGTATAGTATAAGCACCGCCACCCTCCTTGGGTGTATCTTCATAGAATCTCCAAGGCTGACTGCCAAATTGCAGTTTTAATAGCAAATTGGTAAAAGCAGGCAAAGTAATAGTATTAACTGTATTTAATTGCTTTGTATTAAATGTTAAAGTACAGTGCACCTTCACCTTATGTATTTGTGACTAACCCAGTCACCTTTTGCAAAATGGCTTTCAACATGTACATTTTAATATAGTTTGGATCCAGATTAATCCTTAAAGCTGACCATTTGAAGCAAATAAAGAGATTCAGAAAATTAATTTTGATTTATTCCTATACATTTCCTCAGGGGGTAATTAAGTTTAGAGTCACAGATACAATTATTGAGTGTAAAGTTTTGAAGATACCTTGGAGATCATATAGCTCAATATAATGCTGGTAACATTAGTACAACTTGAAATCAGAGTACAACTCAATATATGTTAAAGTGTTTAGAAAGCTAAGGGGAGACAGGATAATGGACCTCAAATATTTGAGGTGGGCAATAGTGTGTCAATGTGTTCTCTATAGCTCCTGCGGATAAGGAAGTACTGGGCAGAAGCTTTACAGGGGGAAAACCAAATTCAAAATAAGGAGAAATGTCCTGATTGTGATAATTATTAAGCAGGGGAATAGCCTAACTCTTGGAACCATGAGTACAAATGGTTGGAATGTGTGATCAGGCACATGTATCACATATACAGTATTCCCCAGTATTGCTGCAGAGAGGAAAAAGTGGATGGAAAGCAAATTAATTGGGAATACTCCTGAATTTCTCTCTTCCTCAGAGAGCCTGGATAGTCCCCTAATTCTCTAACATTGGAGCAGGTCCATTGGAATGACAAAATATCATATCTCATGTCATATAATGCCAGCATTCAGAAGCTAGACTTGAGGAGAACAAGAGGACATTTGGGGGAAGCCATAAGGTAACAAGAGTGGTTTTGGGCTTTCATAACATTCAATAAATAATAGTATAGTAAAGCTCATTTGCTCTTTTCAGAAACCTATATACAGAGGTTCTCATGGCATCAAAATTCTCTTCTGTGTGGAATTTTGGAATCTTGTGGTAACCTTCTATTCTCATGGAAGTTGCATATGCAAAGGTTGAATTATTGCCAAAATACACTCATTCACTAGATAACATGGGCAACATCTGAAGGAAAACAACACAATTCAGCCATGCATCCATACCATGTACTATGACAGCCACATTTGATTATCTTAAAAAGGGCTGAATAATAACTAAGATGTATAATCTAGGTTTAAGAAGTAAAAGTGCAGGGGTTTGTACTGGCCACATCTTTCATTTTTGAACCAAGTTCAGAAAGCAACCTATTTTAATAGTGCTGATCATTTAGTGACATTCACAAAAACAAAACAAAGACAAAGGTCAAAAATAAGAATAAAAGATGCCACACAACATGAACTGGACCACACTGTAAAAGAGCTCAGTTTTTAACATCCTTTTACAAGTCATTGGAGATGGGTTTACTCTGATCTTCCTGGAAAGATTGTTCCAAAGCATGGGAACTGCCCCTGAAAAAATATACTATGCCATCTCCTTCTGATACCTGGACCTGATCTTCAGCTGAAAATGGTACAGATAATCTGCGTCTTCTGGGGTGCAGTGTTGGTGATATGCCACAACTGTATCAACTGTATTCCCAAGAAAAGGGAGGTTGAAGACCAGCCAATAAAACAAACCAGGAATGGCTTCAGAAATGGACATACCACAGCCTCCTTCAAGACTGTGGCAATCCCCTTCCCCATAATGAAGTGTTAAATGTCTCTCATATCCAAGTGTGACATGAAATGTATCTGGGGATATTGCACTTCATTGACAAATTTGCCCAGTCAGGTGGTGGTTATAAACATAGGTCTGCCATTTCATACACTATCAAGTCATGAATGAAAGTGGTCCTATTGCAGAATAACCTAGCATTAACCTTAGCACCTTGTGGCCAAGTAGTCCAGAAATTAGGCCACCTGGCTCCAAGAATGCGGCAAACAGGTCAGATGGTCACTGCTGTTCTTCTAACAACAACATGTGAAAATTCTCAGCAAGTAAAAATATTACAGTTCTATAAAAGTGATAATTATCTGCCATTCTCAGATAATGAAGAGATAGTATTTATTGACATGTGCATTTTGAAAGGGTCAGCAAATTTTGTTTTCTAAGAGTTTTATATTTAAAATTGTCATGTTGCTCCATTTATTGATTCTCTCTATGGGGGAGGAAAGCAAATGTTAGCCTAGTCTTAAAATAATCTAGCAGTGTCTGGGCTGAAATTTAAGAGTACATGTAATTGATATCAGGAGTTTGTATAAATAAAGAAGCAAAAATTAGTGTGTTTGTGGGTGGGTGTATGTATCTGTATGAAGTGTACATATACACATTTCATACACATATACATATACATACACATACACATCTCACCATTTGGAAAAGGACTCTTATTGCCCAGAGTTCTGCATGCTAAGAAATATATTTTAAAAACATAAAAGGAGAGTAAAGATAAGTTCAGGTTTCCAGTGACTGTGGTCTGTGAAAATTAACCAGGGATACTAAACTTCAGAAGCATGTGCTTGTTTTTGAAGATTTCAGAAGAGACTGTGGCCTACCTGATAGAACCTTTAATGCTGAAGCTGCATTTCAGCTGAATTTATTCAAGGGTTGCCCACTGATCCTTGCTTATCTGCCTTTGGCATTTTTAATCAGCTGTTAAATGAACAAACTTAAATTCTTTTGTACAGATGAGAATGGGTGATTTAACTATTTTAAATGGAAGAATCTGTGAGTTCTGAAAGAACTTATACTGAGATGCCTCATCAAATCCTATGGAAGAGCACATTTCTTTTGTTTGTGTGCTAGTTTTCTATTCCACTTTTCCTTCAGGTGGTCAAGATGACTTCAGTGGAGATCAGGGTTCATTCCCCCCCTCCCCGATAAAATCAATTCTATTGGGATAGGTTGGATTAAGAGTGAGATAATTTGTGATGTAATAAAAACTATCTGTTGGTTTCAAAAGAAAAAAATACCACATATGTACATTATCTATTAATATGTGGACCAAACTAATTGTAGTGTTTGTCTGTTTTCATATGCAATAAAAGCTCCTTCAAGCTGTGCTCAATTCCTTCTGATCTAGATCTATCAGTATAATTTTCTTCAAGGTCAGAAACAGTGACAGATGGCTACTTTCCACTCATATTTATTCTTTAATGGTTTACCAGTATCAATCCAATTGAGCTTCCAAATCCAGAGACAATCATGCACTCAATGAAAGTTACCATCCTCCCTAGCGAGGCAGGCTCAGATGACCTTGCTAATAGATAAACAAGAATAGGGTCAAGACAAATCATGTAACTTGGGGAAAGTAAAGATACAGAGGTATAGCCTTTCACAGGGTTGTCTGCAGGGAGACTGTACAAAAGGTCAATATGGCCTACAGGTCCATGTATCAAAGCTTTGCCCCTGTTTTATGTGTGTGTTATTAATGTGATAATATTTTAAAGAGATAGGACTTCTATCACACAATCACACCTATTAAGTTGACTTTTTTTGACCCCTGTGTATTTGTCCAATATCTTTTTAAGCATCAGTTTATACTTATGGAGGGCATAAAAGTCAATATAATGTATGCAAGAAGGAGTAAATAAAAAGATAAAAGGCTGTTTAGGGATTTTAAAATGAGGAGACTTTATTCACCCTAACAATGGACTCTTGCTCATTGCCAATTTAGAGCTTCTGAAGTTAAAATTAACTATGCTTAAATTTGGGGTCATTGTGACTTGGAATCAAATGTACTGACAGGATTAAAATGTTTTCAAATGCTTCTTCAAAAGCCTTGCTTTCAAAGGTCTAGGCGTTTTTCCTCAAGAGAAAAATAAATAAAAACAACTATAAAAAGCAGAGAAATGTCCTAGCGTTTAAGTAATAGACAACTTCTTGTTTTTTATAATTCTCTCTTCTTTGTCCAGATAAAACATTCTACTTATAAATTTATATTTGTTATGTATCTCCTAGCATTTTAAGGGCCATTTAGGGAATCTAGAGTTATAATATGAGCACATAAACAAAAAGGTAAAGGATAGTGGAATCCCTTAGATGTTACATTTATAAATATCCATAACATTAATGAAATCCCTTGTTTTTTCCCACTAAAGTTCTCTGAGGACATTATTTAGAAAAAGGATGCTGTACTGTCCTTGTAGAAGGAGAAACATAAAAGTATTTTAATTTGATCTCTTTAACTAAAAACAACATTTGTTGGTAGAAATTAAACACACTTTGGGGTTTATATGTTCTCTTGGGAAAAATGGCCAAGATATAAAATTAGGTCAAACAACTTCTTTCTCATTCCACACACAAAAAAATATGTTCTACAATAGTCATAAAAGGACACAAGTCTGTATGCTACAGATATACAGGACTTCATATTTTGAATAGCAACTCTGATGCATATAATCTGGAAAAATTAAAGCTGTACAAAAATGGTTTGGGTAAGAAACCTCAAGTTTTAAATCTGAAAAAAGACAGGAGGCAAACAGTGATCCTAACTTGTGCCAGAAAATCTTAGCTCCATATTTTCCAATATTGGTACTGTTTTGGTCATCCAAATGTAGTGGGTATCTGTAGTCTTCAGCTACCCAGTAGTGAGCATGAAGTCAGTGCAATGCAGGAAAGTGCAAAATAGCTACAGTGCAGAATGTAGATGAAATAAGAGGTGAGCTGAATTGCTCTCCATCCAGACCTCGTGGTTCCAAGTTATAGGTTCACCTGTCCCAGATAGATCAGATAGGGGAGGGAGCACATAAAGGATGAAAGCTAAATTAGTTTTGTGGATAGGCACAGAGTTAGCTCAGTAGCATATGGAAATCCTACATTTTGGTGGGGGTGGCAAGAAAGAAGAGGAAGCAAAAAAACATTTGGAACCAGCAGTATCCCTTCTACTGGCAGAAAAAAATTACCTGGGGGTAAATACAGAATAAAGGGGGTGTGGTGGTCTAGCAGTTTAGATGCTGGGCTTATCGACAGGAAGGTTGGCAGTTCAAGGCCCAAGTACCACATCCCATTCTTGCCCCAGCTCGTAGCAACCCAACAGTTCAAAAACATGCAAATACAAGTAGTTAAATAAGTACACTATTTTGTGGGAAGATAACAGCATTTTGTGCTCCTGGGTGTACAGCTTTGATACTGCTGCTTCCCTTGGCTAGAAAACATATAAACACCAGCCCCTAGTACATGACTGGACAGGGGAAACCTTTACCTTTTTTTAAAAAGCAAAGACTAGATGGGAAAAGGATTTTTTTTTTCAGAGCATGGGTTGATAGTTTTATCCATGAGGGCACAATGGATTGCCAGGAGAGAATCAAGATTTGGAGAATAAAGAAAAGTAGCAGACTATCAGGATTCAGGAGAGCCAGATGCTAGCAAATTAGAAGAAAACACTTTCCTGACATTCTATGGGTGTTTGTAGAGAAATAAATTCCATGTCTATAGCTCCTGATCTTCCTCCTCCTGCAAAACCACAAAACTTTATAATAATAATAATAGTAAAGTTGGAAGGGACCTTGAAGGTCATCTAGTCCAACCCCCTGCTCAGGCAGGAAACCCTATACCATTTCGGACAAATGGCTGTCCAGTCTCTTCTTAAAAACTTCCAGTGTTGGAGCATTCACCGCTTCTGGAGGCAGGTTGTTCCACTGGTTAATTGTTCTCACTGTCAGGAAGTNCCTCCAGGCGCTTTGGAAAATAGCTTGACTCCCTCTTCTTTATGGCAACCCCTGAGATATTGGAACACTGCTATCATGTCCCCCCTCGTCCTTCTCTTCATCAAACTAGACATACCCAACTCCAGCAGCCGTTCCCTATATGCTCTAGCCTCCAGTCCCCTAATCATCTTTGTTGCTCTTCTCTGTACTCTTTCTAAAGAGTACTTTGATTAGTACTGGACATTTGTGCCTTGGCTGGTGTATGTCAGAGATTAAATTGTGGTAATAATTTCTTCTGGTTTTTTTTTTCCTTTTCAATATAAGAGAGAGTAAGAGAGAGGAAAATTGTAAAACATTGAAGTATCCAAATCAAGGGGGAAAGAATCATATAAACAAAACTTCACCAAAATTGATTTTGATTGCCCCAAAGTCCAATTCTTTGCCCCTTTAACAAACAAATGAAGATAATCTAATTCAAATATACAGACCAAATGTATCAGTGACCTAAACTGCAAGTCAGGAATAGCTTTATCCCTTCAATGATGTTTAATTATTCTTTTGACCAACTCTTATGCTTAGATATCCACAATTCCTCATGTCTTAAGAATGTCAAATACTATGTATAAAGCCATGGGCAAACTTAATTGGTTTGCATCCAACAGTTTGGACGTTGTACTAGCTTATAAGTAACAGCCAGTATTTGAGGTTCTGCTTTTCTAAACATAATTTTTTTTCACTATTTTAATAAGTTCTGTAGAATAATAAAAATGAAAGACGAAGTTTGGTAAAATTAATGTTTTATTTTTTAAAAAAAGTTACACAATATAATTAGTCACTGATTAACTTGTCATCAGTAAAGAGGTGAAAAAACATACCTAATATATATTCATTTGAAAATTTAGAAATATAATCACATGTCATTCAACCTGTTTTTATCAAATACAAGTCTCAAAAACCAAGTCCGATTTTCCTCCTGTTGAAAGAATAATCAGAAGTATAAAGACAATTAGGTTAAATAGTTCAACCTCTGCACATTAAAAAAAGACATTGATTGGCATTTTAAGTTTAACATTAACATTGTCCAAGATTTTCTTGGACTAAAAGCATTTAAAATCTAATTAAATCTAATTCTGTATACACACTGGGAAATCATCTAAGCTAGAACTGCAGGAGTCAGTCAGTCTCTATATTAGTTCTATCCTCCTCAAAATAGTACTAATTAATATACATTACATTAGCACTAACCAGAAGAATGAAGATCGTGAAAGAAAACCTAATATTCTCTAAATTTATCTCTTTTCAGAAACTCAGTTTTTATACATGAGGGCAAGTTCTGTAGGAGGGGCATCAACAGTCAGAAAGCTCTAGCCCAGGGATCCTACAGAACTTACTAAATCAATTCTGATGAATTAATATGTACCAAGTCAGATATAGATTGATAGCAATAGGTGGTGGCCTATTAGAAGTTTCATTAAGAGTATTATTTTGTTTGTTTTGACAGTATTTGCTTAACAGTATTTGTATGGAAATTTATTTTCTCATTGACAGAAACTCTGTACCCATGCAGATTGTTATCTTTATTTGTAGATCTATATTATGGGCATGAGTGGTATGGGATTCATTTCCACCTGTTTTAGGAAAGCAAGTTAAAAACATTGCACAAGAAAGGAAAACTAAGCCACAGAAGTTGAGACCCATCAGCTTTCATATTCCTCAAAAGGTTTTATGGAAAACTCAATGAGTCTTTTGCTCATTCCAAATCAAAATACATCAAGAACTATAGGTAGTATGGTAAAGTGATTGCATAGACTAAGGAAAGACATTTTAAGCTTCTACCCCACCTCTGAACCACGAAAGCTCATTAGATTATTTTGGACCAGTCATTGTCTTTCATCTCAGTTTACTTTGTAGGATTATTGTTCTGGGGAGTAATTAGTGGAGGAAGTATTAAGTACATCAGCCTTAACTCCAGGAAAAAATGTAGTATATAAACCTAACAGCTAACAATAATAACAACAACATGTGATTTCTGGACAACACAATTTCTACTCAAGTTATTGTGCAGATTAAAATTGCTCTCAGAGAAAAGAGGTGAAATAATATCATTGTGCCTATTTCAAAAGAATTATCAGGGGTTCAACCAGAAAATATCAGGGGCATCTGATAATAAGATGCAGTATAATCCATGCGTCAATCTTTAATTACAATCTTTAATTCTGAACTGGTTTCAAAGAACCTGATTTAGCATAACAATAATATCTAACCAATGAGGAATTGCACTCATAATCTATGTATTATAGTTCCTTCAGATTTAGCAATGATGAGAGCCAACAATTTAAAAATATTCCCTGAGGGCTCTAATAATTCCTAAAGGAAGTGTTTTGTTAAATTAACTAAATTTTACATCATAAGGAACAAATTTTCAATTGCCTTAAAACTTGAGGCTATTGACTATGTACTATAGAATACTCCAATTCTCCATTCCACATTTCTTGTCTATTGTGCACATTTATTATTATTCTTTTTAAATTTTGGTAGTCATAAATTGTCAGTTTAGTTTTAATAAAACCTTCTCTAGCAAACTTAATGCCTCTGGCACTTGAGAAGTCACAAGGCCATCAGGGCCAAACAGATGTAGATAACAAGTGTTTTAACTGGATATATTGCCGTTAAGCCTTTCTAGATAAATTATGTTCCTTTTGTACAATCTCAAAGGTTTCTAGTAGCATTACTTATGGAGAGTAATGATTCCATTATAAACCCTTGTTTCTTTCTAAGAAAAAAAACTTGTTATGAATGCTTGCATCCAGGTTCTCAAATCTTGAAGCATAATTAATTGAGACAACAAAGCACATGTTTAAAAAGGGAGAGCTTCTACAGATCCTTTCTCAAAATGCCTTTGAAGTTACCCATTATTAACCACTCTGTTCTTCCTGTGGTGCTGCCCTATCTTAAGAGATACATATTAACACCAATAGCCGTGTATCTTACACATCTTAATATTCCCAACCAGAGAAGATCCCTCACCTTAGCCCAATGTAATGCACTACCTTCAGCACTCCTAGCTGGAATATACAAAAAAAGATACCATACTCTTTACGAGTATGCCCTTGTGACTCAGGACATGTAGAAACAACTGTACATGTTCTTTTGTACTGCCAGTTTTACACAGCATCCTGAAATGCCCCAATTGCCCCACTCCTGGCTAGTAAAACAGGAGGAAGTGACCAGCAATACAAACAATTCTTACTTTTTGATATTAATCTTTAAATAACAAAAAAGATTCTCAGGCTCTGTGCAGTGGCATACAAAAAATAATTAAGAGCAATTGAACTTGTTTGAGCAGGCAATGGCTCTGCCTCAACAAATAACCCAACTGGTCTTTTTTTTTTCAATGTCAGATACTACGCAGCTGATCGTTCTAGCCCAGAATGATATTAAAGTCCAAAACCTATAAGAGAATTTTGAGTTATTATCCCATAAAAGTGAGTCACTTTACATATTTACTGACTTATTTCATGCATGTTGCAGAAATCTATAGAAATGAGAGAGAATGATTTAAAAATTAACGCAAAGAGAAATGGCAAAACTTTAGAACAATCAATTCTGGGCTGCAAAATCCAGGTGTCTACCAGATGGCAAGAATGCATTCAGTTTGCTGCTAACTAGTGATTGTAAAGTACTGAACTGCAACTCAGATAAGGTAGCCCTACCATGGAATAAAGTTTAACCACTTCATTATGTTTACCTTTCCTTGAAATGGTGGTGAGATTTCTTTTAGCTGTGACATACAGTATGTGTATATCAAGAGGTTCTTAACCTGCCTTTTCCCTGTCTACTTGTCTGATCTCAGGTACCTTCATTTCCTTTGTGTATTTGTTCAGCCTTCATGATCCTCTTATAACTAGAGTGAAAGTGTCTTAGGAAATTTGACATATATGGCAAAGTGAATCCCATCTTATTGGTAAGAAATATAGAGTTTTTAATAATGTCTGGTAATAGCCCTGCTTTAAGATTTCTTGTTCCAACTGCTAGACATCTCTATTAAAGAAATCTAGCACTTTATATTGACTTTCAATCTAACCCTACACTTACATTCTCTGTAATTTCCACTAAGATCAATTTCAATTGTTCCAAGGTAAGTATTCAGAGAATTAGTATACTTACATTAATGACACAGACTGAGTGTATTCTGTGATCCTGCATGCAACCAGAATGAAATGAAGCATCTCAAACTACACACTGTGATTTTTTTTTAAAAAAAAAAAAGCTTGTGGTTTTTAGGATACAAAAAGTCTTAAGAGAAACAATTTCTCCTGCAACTTATCCCCGGCATTTTTATGCTGTTTCTTTGTTCACTTTCTGTGTGCCAAAACTAGTGCTGGGATTTTAAAGGATGAAGTGGGTGCCTTATCTATTTGGAAGGTTTAAGGCATCCCTAAAATGAAAAAAGGACCCAAATTGAAGACACCAATTACTCCGAGAGCCGCAGAAATGAACATGGCCACATATGATCTGGGTCACATTTTTTGCACTCCGTTAGTAACCTATCTATTATCCAGGCCATTATCCTAGATGGAAGTTCTGAACTAACTTATATCACAGGGACGCGACTAAGAGAAAGGGTAGAGTGCAACTCCCAGCTCTATTTCTCAACCTCTTCTATAATGAGAACAAACTAAGACTGAAGGATAGGAAGGTCAATTATTGCGATCCATAGAAATTCCATCTCATTGACCAGATGCTCCATCGCAGACTCTGCCAGTTTTGAGGGAATGCTGCTGTGTTCAGATTGCCAGGACAGTATACGAATACTATTATGTTTTTAAAAACAATAATTTGTATTGAATTTTTAAATGTACAAAGGTAAAAAACTAATTAAAAACTAAAAATATATTTTAAAAAGATAACAAAAATGTAAAAAGTACAGTGAAGAAAAGAAAAAAGGGAGGAGGAATACACACAAACATACACACACACACACACACACATATATTCTTCCTTTTTTCTTTTCCTCTTTGCATGATATCTTTTTCATATATCTTTTTTAGTCTTTATTAGATTTTTTATCTTTGTACTTTTAAAATTTCAATACAAATTATTAGTATTCCTACTGTCCTGGCAATTTAAATACAGCAGTGATCACTCAAAATTGGTAGTCTGTGATGAAGCATCTGGTTAATTATACGTACACACATGCACATATGCACACACAAACACACACACATTCAGCAAAAGTATATTAAGAGCTACTAGAAATAAATATATGTGTGCGTATGCACACAAATATATGAATACACTCACACACATGTTATAAATTTCAAATTTTTTCTTTACTTTACACAGTTCTTCATCATTTTTTCTTTAAAATTATAAAGAAAAAGAATTATCTATTAAAGAGGGACACATAACTAAGGCAGAGCAGTGGTGGGATTCAGCCAGTTCACAGCACTTCGGCAGAACCAGTAGCTAATTTTTTGTTGCCCAGGCCCAGAATGGACTTCCGGAAGCAGCATCCAAACAGAGAACCGGTTGTTCACATATTTGAATCCCACCACTGAGGCAGACTATCAGCAGGTAGCCCAAATCTGCAAAGATGAAGTCAGGAAAGCAAAGGCTTGCAACAAAAAACAAAGATAATTTAAAAAAAGTTTCTTTCAACATATAAACAAGAAAAAAATCAAGGAAACAGTAGGTCCACTTAAGAGAGAAGATGGCAAGGAAGGAACAGGCAGTAGAGAGAAGGCAGAGCTGCTTAACTCATTCTTTGTATCATTCTTCATGCAAAAAGAAACTATAGCCCAACCTACCAAATACTAACTGTAAAAGACAGACTAGAAATAAAAATTAAAATAAACAAGAAAATGGTTAGAGAACATCTATCTGATCTTGATGAACATAAATCACAGGGACCCAACAGATTACTTCCCAGAGTTCCAAAGGAGCTGGCAGATGTTATCTCAGAACCATTGTACCATATCTTTAAAAAATCCTGGAACACTGGGGAATTACCTGAGGATTTGAAAAGAACTGATGTGGTTCCCATCTTCAAAAGAAAAAGAAAAAAAACCCAGACCCAGGAAACTACAGACCAATCAGCCTAACATCAACACCTGGGAAGATATTGGAAAAGATAATCAAAACACAGATCTGTGAACATCTAGAAACAAATAAACTTATAACTAAAAACCAGCATGGGTTTGTTAAAAACAGATCATGCCAAACCAATCTTATTTCATTCTTTAACAAAGTGACTAAATTAGTAGACCAACAAAATGCTGTGGACATAGTATACTTAGACTTCGGCAAGGTATTTGACAAAGTAGACCACAACTTACTTCATGGTAAGAAAAATGTGGATAGACAGAATCACCACCAGATGGATTTGTAAGTGGCTGACAAACCGTACTTAATGAGTCATCCTGGTATAGGGTCTCCTGCTAGAGCAGGGGGCTGGACTAGAAGACCCCCAAGGTCCCTTCCAGCTCTATTCTGATTCTGATCTTCCCCCCATATCTTATCTCAAGTCTATAAACAAGTCTTTAAAACCTCATCAAACTTCATAAAAAAATCCATTAACAGCCACCCAAAACAACATATTAAAACTTTTAATCTTTAATCTCTTCAAATGATGTCCCATAAATTAATTTCCTATCATCTTCTCTTTAATTTTAATACTGTAATACTTTAATAGCTTATCACTTTCTTTAGAAATGCGACAAAAACTCTCTTCTTCCCATAGTTTATCTATAAACAAATCTTTAAAGCCTCATCATTCAGGTCAAGAAACATCCATTGAAAGCTACTAAAAAAAACATTCAGATACATTTTAACCTTGGTCGTATAAGCCAACTTTGTAAACCTTTCTAGTTGTAAAGGTCTATCTATCTCTTTTAAATAATGTCTCCAAAGCTTATGTTGTTCTTTCTCTATTTGTCCCTCAAAAATTCCTTCATAATCACATCTTTTTTGTTGATCCAAAGTAAGAAAACTGTCCAAGTCAAAATCCATATATCCAAGTCACTCTTCTGGTTTCTTATTTGTACGACACTTATAACTATTAAAACTTCAGGTGGTTTCATTCATAGTCCTGCGTAACAGCTTTGTCAGTATCGTTCTTGTATCCTGTCAAACTGCCTAATTTTTTATTATATCATCTTCTATTTCTTCTTTTAAGCTATTTTTTATTTTTTTTATTTATTTATATTTGGATTTATATCCCGCCCTTCTCCTCGCGGACTCAGGGCGGCTGACAATCAATTAAAATACATAAATAACAATTACAAATTTAAAATTAATTAAAAGAAATATTTAAACATTGTCCAATTAAAATATAATTAAAACCCCTCTAAAAATTACCCTAGGCCAGTCCTGAAAGCTGGAATAACCAAGTCTTAAGGGCGCGGCGGAAGGAAGGGAGATCAGGGATGACCCTGATCTCTGGGGGCAGTTCATTCCAGAGGGTGGGAGCTCCCACAGAGAAGGCCCTCCCCCTTGGGGTCGCCAGCCGGCACTGTCTGGCCGACGGCACCCTGAGGAGACCCACTCTGTGGGAGCGTACAGGTCGATGGGAG
>NW_015386425.1:753845-783466 GCF_001527695.2 Protobothrops mucrosquamatus
TCCACGTCCTCGGGAGCCACAGAGTCAAACTCCTCCCATACAACAGTCTCAAGACCTGCCCTCGCCTCCTCCCCCGGGGCCACCCAGTCAGAGTCCAAACCCTCTCGGATCCGAGCGACTTTGTCATACAGATATTGTGCAAATTCCTCAGCCTTCCCCGCCAGGGGGTCCCCGCCCCCCCTCAATTGAAGGAGGGAGCAGGTCACCCTGAAGAGGGAGGCCGGGCGATTATCTGATGACGCAATGAGGGTGGAGTAGTAATTAGACCTCGCCACCCTCATCGCCACGAGGTAGGATCTAACATGTATCCTTACCTGTGTTCGGTCGGATTCGGTTCGGGTGACCCTCCAACTGCTCTCTAGGCATCTTTTCCGGTGTTTCATCTCTCTCAGCCCCTCGGTAAACCAAGGGGCCAGTTGAGATCTACGCCGGGTCAGAGGCCGCAGCGGCACGACTCGGTCCAGTGCTGCGGCTGCGGCCACATCCCAGGCCGCAGCCTGATGTTCCGCCGAGTCGTGACCCAGCTCTATAGTATCAGACAGTCTAAGGAGAAAATTCTGCATATATTGTTGACAAATATCCTTAAATTCTTCCAAAGACAAAATACTTTTTTTCCACTCTGGATCTTCTCTTTTAGTTGTAATTTTTGATTCTTATGGGTTGTCTGTAGTAGCAAACCTTCAAGGCCTCCTCTTGCCATAGTGTTCTCTCATCCAGAACATTTTCCCGGGAAGAGACTTCTTATATCTTAACTCAAAATCTTCATATATTTTAAGTAAAATGTTAAACAAGCTAGAGGAAATATTCTTATTTCAAAATCTTATTTCCAGTCAACCAGGTGTCTTGGTCGGTTAAAAAGCTTTCCCAAAATCAACATTCCAAACACCCTTTTGTTACTTCTTTCCAAATAAAAACATTTTTTCTTTAAATTTTAAACTTACATAAAATTTTTGTGACTGCTGGTTGAAGGAAAATCACCCAGTATAGTAAAAACCTGCCCTTCTAAAGATGCTTAATATCTTAAATGCAAACTACAATGATTAAGAAAGAAAATGGACAAATCCAGTACCCCTTTGAAGGCTCTGAACTGTGGCTTTGGCAAAGCTGACTCTCCAGGCTCCCAGATCTGTGAAACCCGGTGGAGATGGCTATGTTTATGGTCTTGCCATGGGGAGTATCTGTATGGTAATCCTGTAGGTAATCCAAAGTCCTCTCCATCTTCTGGTGAAGAGTACAAGGAGTCTATTCAATCACTAGCTCCTTTTTCTACAATGATTAACTCTATTCTTTATGCAGCTTTTTTTAGTTTGCCATTGCTTCCCTGAAGGCAGGACAGAGTAGAAATACTATTATAGATTTTACCAAAATTGTAATTCGAACGAATAAAATGTTCTGATGCCAATCTCTTGATCTACTCTCAGCTAGGTAATTACTATGAAATGCTTTTACTCTGCCTGATCAATAAACAAGACCTATATTCTTACAGGTATCCCACAACACATCTAAGAAGGCTTTGTGTTAACCATGGTTTCTCAATATTAAGCAATGACACTAAGCAATGAATTGTGACTTACCAGCTACAGCTAGTTTCACACATTGCATTATGTTAAACCCATACAAACCACATTGCTGCAAAGTATGAGCCCATGTATTTTTGTTGTATTTAAAACAAGTTTATTAAAGTAAAACTAAGCCTTTTAAATCATGTATTAAACACCGTGCATTGCTTAAATATTCAGCATTGGGTTTAATCGGAGCTAATTTATGCAAAGAATGCTTTATTAGTTCTCTCCATGGGTGGATTTTGCTCAGTCTCACAATTTTTGGCAATGCCTCATTCTTTAGTTTTTATTCCAAAGACAGTGGAACAGAAAAATTCTCTTGCTGCAGACAAGTTTCCTTGCTAACGCCCTAGTCTCTTAATGGAGCATTTTGCTCTAAGGTGAGCAATACACTTGTGGGTTATCTTGATGGTTTATGTGAGCCAGACTAAAAATGATATATTTCAGACAACACAGTCTCTGCTTGATAATATGAACAGACAGCCAACATTACCAAATGATATTAGACCATGACAGAAACAGGGGAGGAGAGAAAAATGTCACCTCACTCTCCTTGGTACGTTTATCCCATTTGCCAGCAAGTAACATTTCTTCAGTAATATTAAAGTTATTTCTTGTTTGATGGAGGTCAGGGAGCTGTCAGGCCTGTAAAATGCCACATTTTGTTTCCATTCCTGGCAAAGATTGTAGGGGAAAAGAAATGCCACTGAGACCCAACTCTGTGACACTTAAGCCAGTCATTTCTGCAACTTAATTAGATTCTCATTTTGTCTGTTAAAATTGGGCAATGTTTCCTGTTTGTTTTCATTAAACGGATTCATTTCTGCAGCAGTGTCTACCAGATTATTGTAAATTGCATTTAGAAAGTCTACATTCAGAACTGGCCTCTGCTTGCCCCCTCCATGAATTGATGATAACATGAGCAGAATGGCAAATATTAAGCAGTCCAAGGTTTAATCAGATGAAGTAGTATTTCCATCTATGAAAAAACTTTATTTTAGCTTTCTTCAATCTGGCATCTGAAGTATAAAACTGTGAAACTAATCCCATCTTCTATACAGTAACAGTACTGTCCCAGGGGTTAGGAATGAGGGGAACAATTGCTTGACACCCCTGGATGGTATAGCATGTGAAACAAAGTTCTACAAATGAGAATTTATTTTTAATACATCTTATTTCCCTGAAGATATGACAGAGACTACGCTCAGCTTCTCTTCTTACATAATCCCATCATACCTCAGGAATGTGTTCCTTTTCAGAACACACAAACACACACACACACACACACACACGAATGGGGGTGGGGGGCACAAACTTTCCATTGTTAAAATATTGTTTATCTTCATAAATGCAAAATCAAATTGACTAGAGACAGCCAAGGTCAGATTCTGCAATTGCTAAGGCTAATTTGATAAGGAAGATGCAGCAATATAACTGAGCAAACTTCAAATATCCCATAGTCAATTAAAGGTTTGCACCTAATCCCATCTACATTCCTCTGCCGGTTAATAAGAGTTAATACTATTTCCAGCACTGCTGATGCCTTTAAAAACCATGGTTTACTTTAGCAATAAAATGGTCTTGCTTACAGTACATGATCAAACTTACCTGGTTCTCCTTATATGATCCCAAACTCCTGGCAGCAAATGAGAGAAATGGTGTTTTCTCTGCTTCAATCGAAATAAAGGTTTTATTTTTCAATTGTTCTCTGTTCCTCTCCTTGCATTATATCCCCTTTGTGGGGTTTCACCACATTATAACCAGGAAGGATAGAGGATTCAGTGCCAAATTTGTCCTTAGAGTTTTGGCCTGGTCTTCAACCACAGAGTGGGAAATTGGAATCAGTCTGTGGCCCCTGTGGATGATTATTTAATAGGAGTCATTTGAATTCCATAATGGCCAATTGGAATCAAGAACTAATTAACCATAGGAATCTTCTGGAGAGATTCTGTTTATTTATTTCTTGATCTGTAGGGAAAATGTTAAGGTCTATTCAGTCTTTTAATGACTACCCTTGCTGCAAAGACTGCAATGGACATGGGTACAATAAATGAAAATGTTTTGAAAAAAGCTAAAAAGAGAATATAAAAGTTCTGTTTAAACAACAGTCCCATATAAAACATTCACTGGCAAAGGAGATTAAAATATTGAGTTGTTCAAATCGAGTCAGAATCTCCTGCAGGGAAGATAAGTTCCTAAGCAGATCAGTGTCACTGATATAAAGAGTTGCCAAGTTGCATAATGCTTGATTTACTCAATATATATCGAGAGCACAAATTAGATTTAAACAAAGTTGAAATAAAAGTAATTTCATGCAATTATTTCTTGCTAAACTAATTCCCTAAACTGGTTTTCTAAAGTTATGAGACATTCAAAACTTGGTGCCTCAAGCTTGTTTCTGTGAACTTTTTCCTAAGTTCTTGTAGATCTTTTCCTTTTTATGACAAGTTCAAGAGATTACTCACTTCTTCCCAAAGTCAACACACATATTGGTGGAAACGGCAAGAAATAGATTTTAGGACCAGGTGAGGCAGGCAGAGTTTTTCTGAATGAAGAATGGCAGTTACATGATTGATTGTGATAGAATGGTTTGGATCACTTTGGGAATCTCCTCTGATACATCCAGCAGCCAGAAATGGTTTCAATGCACCCAAGATCTTGGTTTGAAAAAAATACTTGGATGAAATAATTTTCATAGTCCCTTTTATTTTTATTTTTTATTTTTATTTATTTATTAATTGCATTTATATCCCGCCCTTCTCCTTTGCCTGAGTCCCGCCGACTGTTAACTTATTTTATGATTGTATATATGTATATGAATTAATTTTAAACTAATTTTGCTTTATAAATTTATACAGGTTAAATTTTCATTAATTTTGGGGGAAATTTTAGGGAGTCCGGTCAGGGCGATCAAGGAACAGCCACGTCTTGAGGGCGCGGCGGAAGGAAGGGAGATCAGGGATCTCTATGATTCCTTTTTTTTCCTTTTCAAACAACAAGCATTGCAATACATGAATGAATTTAATTCTGCCATTTACAGTTTTTCAGAAATGATGGCAAAATAATAAAATAAAATAATAAAATAAAATAAAATAAAATAAAATAAAATAAAATAAAATAAATAATAAAATAAAATAAAATAAAATAAAATAAAATAAAATAAAATAAAATAAAATAAAATAAAATAAAATAAAATAATAAAATAAAGTAAAATAAAATAAAATAAAATAAAATAAAATAATAAAATAATAAAATAAAATAATAAAATAATAAAATAAAATAAAATAAAATAAAATAAAATAAAATAAAATAAAATAAAATAAAATAAAATAAATAAAATAAAATAAAATAAAATAAAATAAATAATAAAATAAAATAAAATATTACACCACCTGATACCTACTTTTGCTATTATTCCCCCTCTTCTGCTTTGCAGCTTTTGCTCCTGCTCAAAACAGCAGCAAAATTGACCTTCTTCATCTCACTTGTAACATTTTTCAATTGGTTAGAGATGCTGATTGGCTATCATAGTTCAGAGATTTGCAGTGTTTAATAGTCTTCTCCATATGTCACTCTGGAGACCAGGTACCATCTAGATAGCTACTACATTAGTATTTTTCAAAACACCTATCTTATGATAGGCAATTTGACAAATTATCGAAAACTTTCAAAAGACTGCTTAAAAATTAAAAGAACATATCTTGCTTTAAGATATAGTATATGACAACATATAATAAGAGCTTATGATTTAATTTAATTAATATAAGAATGTTTGCAGAATTTGCAAATGCTACCCCGGACAGATTTCAAAACAATCCAATGTGCTTAATACTTGGTTTCATTATAGCTGTAATGAGTGTCCATGCAAATATTGAACTGATTTCATTTTTTTCCCCACAGGCCTCTAAACAGTCTATGCTTTTAAAGTAACCAGCCTTTATTACTTTTCATTCTTGTACATGGGCCCAACTAACAATGTTTTTATTGTTACTAACCTGATTTAGATCAATATTAGAAACAACTTTATTAGAAGAGTATGAAGTGGTCTCAGTGTCAAAAGATTCAATGGTAGACAATTATTTTGAACATTTATTGCATAGATTTACTTGAGCCAACTAATTATTCTGTTGGCATAGTTATGCTTGGAGAAAATTCTAATTCAAGACTGTGGCTGAACCAAACTTTGTATTTTCCATTTGTTGTTATTGATGAATGTTTAAATCTTTGCAGGATTTATTTGGAAAATTTAACACTAAGTACAAGATTTGCTTAAAATCGCTTTTCCTTCCTCTTCACTATTCTTAGTTTACTAATATCCCAAAACTCAGGAATAACAAATGGAGCGGAACGGAACGGAACGGAACGGAATGGAACGGAAAAGAATAGAATAGAATAGAATAGAATAGAATAGAATAGAATAGAATAGAATAGAATAGAATAGAATAGAATAGAATAGAATAGAATAGAATTTTTTATTGGCCAAGTGCGGTTGGACACACAAGGAATTTGTCTCCAGTGCATAAGCTCTCAATGTACATACAAGTAATAGTGATAATCATGATCATAAACAACTTGAAAATACATTCATCATAAATTGTAAAATACAACACTTCATCATAAATCATAAGATGCAACATTTAGTGATAGTCATAGAATACTAGCTAAGCAAACAACATAAATCATACTAGGATATTGAAAAAAACAATATAAATTGTAAGATACAAGCAACAAAGTTATAGACATAAGTTGATAGGTAATAGGAAAGATGACGTTAAATTATAAAAAGCCATAGTGACACTACTTGAATAAATGTTGGAATTTTTTAAATCAGCTAAACAAAATGTCAAAATGTTTGTCATAACATCTTCTGAAGCAGTATATTTTACACTCAGAACCAGAAGAAGAAGGGCAAAGATGCATAGGAAAGGTCAATTTCATTGTGTGGTTAAGCAAACATAGTCAGGAAGTAGGAGTATGTGTATTCCTTGGGAAAATAATAGAATGAAGAAAGGGAACTATTCTTTACAGCCTGTACTTGTGGTGATTTTGTCTGAAATCTTTCCTCCCTGAGTTGGGTTCCTACCTTGAAAGAAAATACAAGGAAGGATTCATATAGCTATCTGAGGAATTTCCTCCCATGAGTTTGTTTTAGGGAACAAACAGAAGATTGATATTCCTTTCATATGGTTTCTCTTTCTGGCCAGACTCAAATGGGTTTCTATATTTGCTGTGTTTTCAGATTGGGGATAGATTCATTTATTGGTAACTTAGAACAGTTTTGTAAATATTGACCCACAAATCTCTTTCATCCCATTTTGTTTTGACTGAAAACAGACAAAACTGAATATTTGTGTATTAATGTATTTACCCATAAAATAAATATTTTGTATCGTATTGATTTACCTGACCTATTTTTCTATGCTCTTTCACGAACTGCAGTTATGGATAGAGTTTTATATGGCACATTAATTTTAATGCATTCTGATAGTTCTTTAAGATGAGAAACAAACTGTAAAATTCAGAGGTGTGAAATCCAAACAATGACTTTATACTGATCCAGGTATTAATGCAGGATGTCAGAATGAGGTTAAACAAGATGACCAAATAAAAGTCTTCATCATCCCTAAAGTTTACAATAGTCTACTCAAAAACCTACATGGATGAATAAAGAGTCCCTAATTATCTAGCTGACAGTGTTTCTCAACCTTGACAATTTTAAGGCACGTGGACTTCAACTCCCAGAATTCCACAGCCAGCATTGCTGGCTGTGGAATTCTGGGAGTTGAAGTCCACATGCCTTAAAATTGTCAAGGTTGAGAAACACTGATTCTAGCAACTCTTTACTGTGCATTCATTTCATCACTGAATAAACACTGAGCTGTGACAGATTTGAAGCAAATGGAAAGAGTATTTAAGGACAACTCAACAGAATAAACAAATCTGCTTGAAAAGAATTTTGGATAGGATGTTGGCTACTAAGCAAGATATGAAATTGAAAATATATGTTGCTTTTTTCATAGTTATTCAGTCTTCATAGTGTGAAATAATGCAGCCTGGAAAAATATTTCTTTTCTAAATGTCATTAATTTAATTTTATTAAGAGATAAGCAACTACTGACTGAAAACTGCTTAGATGAAACATATAGGTCATGTTGGAATTTTGAAAACCCAACGGTTAATATTGTGGAGAGATAACTTGTATGATGTTCAATGTTAGATTGCAAAGCTGTATTGCTTTGCAAGCAAATTTATTTCATTTGTCTTTTGATGTTTATATTTACCAGGGTGGACATTTCAGCAATGAAAGGAATGTTTTAAAAGTTCAAGAAAGCAAGAGTTTATATGTAGGTCAATATTCCTGTTATTAAAGATTTAGCTTATTTTAGTACTTATGTAAGTAATGAATATTTACTTCTAGCAAAGTCAACAATTAACATCAATAAAATGCATTTTAGATCAAAAGACAATAAGAGTTTACATCTAGTAAACAAAAACTAGTAGTTATTGAGGGAAAAGCCCATTAGTAACTCAAAGTCTGTAGCAAAATGCTTCCTTGTTAAAGATCCCAGGTTCATCTTTAGCAAATATTTGCTTTTGGCTCTAAAAAAAAATTGCAGAAAGTATCTTACAAAAAACAATAAAACAAAACAAAACAAAAGCATGTTAACAAATGAATAGTAGGAACAAAACAACAAAAGCAAGGAATAATAAACAGCAATAATAAAATATTGTGGGATTTCTAAATACAGAATAAAGTGTAGGCTCATAATACCCCATATATAACTGTGGCTGAAAAGTAGAAAGTGTGAATGCTTGATGTGACAATACCAGCAGATAGTAGAACAGAAAACAAAAAAAGTGAAGATCACAAAGTATTAGTTTTGAAAATTAAAACTGAGAGTTTGTGGGATCAACTGGCTGTGGTGGTCCCAGTAGGTTATCAGCACACTGAGTGCCATACAAAAAATTTAGAAAATCTGCACTTTGATCAAAATGTCCACTTGTCAATTATAAAAGGCCACAATGCTAGAATCAACATATATACTACGCTGATGCATTATGACATGCTATGTTCTTGAGAAGAACTTGATGCATATGAAGGCCAACCCCAACTAAAGAGCTGGCAGCTATGACTTCACACTGTTGTGAACAGAGAATGATAATTCCATACAGTTTAGCAACAACCAAACCAAATATTTGCTTTAAAAGGCACATCTTTGCTTGTTTGAAAAATCCAGAGAAAAAGAAGAAAACATCCTCATACTTTGGACCAAGAGTTTCATACATATAAGAGAAAAACAACATTTAATTCTAAAAACACAGCAAGTTTTCCAAAACTTCATTTAGGACTTGTACTAAGGAAGGAAAACAGTGTAGCTGATACAATAAAGGTTTCGGTACTTTGTTCCTATTCAAGTTCTAGCAACATTATTTGCTGAAAATTTTATGTATCCCAAGACAGAGCTGGGTATTGACTAAAATATACCTCAGACAGTCTCACTTTGCACCATCCCAACTATATGGTGCAAATACATATTATCCATACATTTATTTTGCTGTAAGTTGCTCTATTGTAATGACTGAAAGGACTTGAGTTGACTCAGCCACTGGAAACATGTTCCTTGAATGGAGAATCATGGAAATTCAGTGGCAAGCCAAGGGAGGGTAGTAGAAGCAATCTACCCCAAGTGCAGGCAACAATGTGGTCCTGCCAAAGTTGTCAAGGAAGCCATCTGGAAGACCAGCAGTAGATTTGGAGTTAGCCCACCAGTCAGCTGTTTGGCAGTCAATGAAGATGGAGCTGGCAGCATTTCCAGGGCCTCATAATATAATTCAACGCGTGGGGAAATTATATGTGGGAATGATTAGGCTGAATCCTAGAATGAGAACAGAACATAAATCAAAGGAAGAACATGCAAGAGTCAGCCAAATCCATTGCATTAGGAGACATAATATAAAATCAAGCTGAGCAAGAGGCCCCCAGCTTTTGCAACCCCTGGTATGTCCTACTTGATCACTACTTTTTTAAAAGAGTAAAATAGCTTCCAATAGGCTTAGCAAACCTACTTTTTCCCACCAAAACTCCAAAAGTGTAAAAAAACAAAAACGGCAATAGACAGAAGTCCTTCCAATGACAATACATCAGTGAATATCACATCTTCTTCTTACGGCCATCAGCAGTTAAAAATGTAGTTTTAAAAAGTGCAGCTCTTTGCTGCAAAAGGATATCTGCCTCATACTATACCATAGCCTTCGTATTTTTCATGAGGATGTGAAACATCTGATCATAGTTTAAGCGAATTCTACAACTGAGACTGCAGTAGCTTGCTGTAACTCTCCATGATCCAAAGGATAGGCTAGCCTAAGAATTATGGGCACTGAAGTCCAACAAATCTGAGAGAATTAGTAATGGATGCTTAATTGAATTTAAATCTGTGTGTTTGTCAGTTCAAATTCAAATAATGTTAGAATGAAAACATGAAAGAGTCACTCAATAAATTCATCCAATCCCAGTTGTTTAATCTAGAATAATTTGATATTTTGATGGATACAGTGAGACCATACAGCTAGACTTCATCTAAATTTTGCAAAGTGTAAGATTCCTTCTCATAACCCAGCAAACCTGAAGGGACACAAGGGATAATTAGCTAGAATCCCTAACTAAACAAGAGAGTATTCAATGTTGCATTTGTGTCACTAGCCAGAAAATTAAATGCTGATCTCTCTCTAATGAGAGCCTGCAGTATAAGAATGTGTGTATTTAAGCTATGTTGGGAACAAAAAAAATTGTGAACGTATTAATTTCTGAAAGTCCCAATGGAACAGAGAAGATGTTCAGAATACATAGAAGTAGGCTAGTGTTTTTCTTTAAAAATTAAAAATCAATTCATACACTGCTTCCCATATCAAAAGAAGATTTCTCAATCATGGAGAAGAAGATTGACACATTTCAAAGTATAACACAGAAAATGACTTGATATCATGAGTTGTACAAGAAAGAGAAGAAGTATAATTTTAATAGAGGGTAAAACATTATGATGGAATCATAACAGAATAACAGAATTGGAAAGGATCTTGGAGGTCTTCTAGTCCAATCCCCTGCACAGGCAGGAAACCGTATACCATTTCAGACAAATGGTTGTCCAATCCATTCTTAAAAGCCTCCAATGCTGGAGCACCCACAACTTCTGGAGGCAAGTTGTTCCATGAGTAATTATTCTAACTGTTAGGACATTTCTTCTTAATTCTAGGTTGGTTCTTTCTTTGAGCAAAGAGAATTAGATACTCTCTGATATTTCTTTTAGAACTCTTGAGAGAACTAGGTTGGTTCTCTCAGGAACAAAGCAGTCTTCTCCAGAGTTACAATCAATTGTAAGACATTACAATTAACATGTTTAGCTCTTTGTTGAATTTGTGAAATGAGCACAGAGATCTCTGGATGTTGTATACTTAGAACCGCAGGCATCTGATACACATATGAAGAGAAGGGCTTCCACTGCAATGACATGACCCTGCCCTCATTCTTCTCCCTTTTGCTCCAGTAGACACCACTGAACAGAAATCTTCTCTATTTGTATGTTATTTACAAGACTTCATATTTAAGTAGTTAAATTACAAAGCACATTAATGTATTATATGTATTACCTTCTGGGTCATATCAGAAATTACACACAGGTAGTCCTCAACTTACAACAATTCACTTAGCAACCATTCGAAGTTGCAACGACACTGAAAAAAGTGACTTATGACCATTTTTCAGACTTATTGCAGTTGCAGCATCTCCAGGGTCACGTGATTTACGTTCAGATATGTGACAACTGACTCACATTTATGACGGCTGCAGTGTCCCTGGGTCATGTGATCACCTTTTGCAAACTTCTTACAAGCAAAGTCAATGGGGAAACCAGATTCACTTAACAACTGGTTACTAATTTACCAACTGCAGCGATTCACTTAACAAATATGGCAAGAAAAGTCATAAAATGGGGCAAAAACTCACTTAAAAAACTTCTCACTTAGCAACATAAATTTTAGGCTCAATTGTGGTCGTAAGATGAAGACTAGGCTTATTCAATTATGCTCCCATATTCCATATGCATCATTATCACAAACAGATACTTAATACTGTTCCAGATTAAAATGTTGACACATGGGACACATTTTATTTGCAGTCCCCTACCAGAATAATCCCATTTTCAAATTTGAGCTTTCTTTTGTCACAATCTTTCACCATGTCAGGTTTTGTCCCATTCTGTTCTGTTTCTGAGCTAGTAGACAGACAGGCAGATGGACAAGCAGGCAGAATTGAATCCCTTCCTTCATTTCTAAGATTCAATTGGAATAGGAAGAATGAAAATGTATGTCAAGCAGATTGAGAATGCAATAAAAACAAATATTTTCTCCTTATAGTAACAAACTGTAGGAGCAAACTATGAGTTAACAAAATCTGAAAGTGAATTAAATATTATTTTCTACTGAAAAAGAAGCAATCTTTCTACAATTAAAAATCTGCAGGCCTTGAATACTTTATATTTTTATCTATTGAGCGACAGCTTTTAAATTAATAAAGATTTTGAAGCTCAAAAACAGCACAAGAGTTAAAAAACAGAATGGCTAGAATATTAAAATTTCAAGTATTGTACTTTTTAATGAGATTGTTTCAAATGTTGATTACTCATGATCAGGTTTTTCTATTTTTTATTTTTTTTTAAAAAAAAATTCTTACAGTCTCTTGGTCTTTAATATGAATGGATAGATATCTTCAGATAAAGGAGTTTCAGACGTTACTGATTTATCATTGAAGAACAATCTGTAGACTTAATCAGTGGTCTTCAACCTATTGGGCAACAGGGACCAGTTGTGTGGAGAAAGATTTTTCTACCGGCCAGAGGGGGCATGGTTTTGCATGCTGCTTGCATCCCGATAGGTGGACAATGCCAAATCCAATCTGATCATCTGGCTGACTGTGTGATGAACCATAACCACAACAACAACAACAACAACCAGTGAGGCACTACCTTGACATGGTTGTGGGACTTGTGTGCTCTGAGGAAGATGAGAACTATGCCAGAGGTTCAACCATGGGGCTTCGCTTCTTTGCACGGCCTGGTTGCTGGCATGCCACAGACCAATGCCGGACCGGGGGTTGGAGAACCCTGATCTTAATGATCTGCCTAAAATTTGTATTCAAATGAGTGGTTTTGAATATTTAACCTACAATCCCCACTCCCAAAAATACTCTGAAGACTTAAACAAATCCACAACACCATGAAAAAAAAATTCAAATAGATTTTGTCATTCTGGTACCTGTTTTCCTGTACTCACTATGTTTGTGCGTATTTCTGTGTGTGAGAGAGGCTTACCAAATAGAATGTTCAGGAAACATGACCAAATAAATAAACTAATGCTACTTTATTGTAAAGCTATATTAACAGAATCTCCCAAGGCTATAAAGGAGATGGTGGACCAATCTTATATTACCTGGCCACCATGTCTTTGTCCCACCTCCCAAGTTTTTCTCACATACTCTTATGGGGAGAAGGGAGGCAGAATTTCATCACAGCAAGATTTGTGTTTATAATTAATTAACTGTTCTAACTGCATTTTTTATATATTTTGCAAGCTTCCCAGAATCTGCTAGAGTTGAGCAGCTATAACAAATTTAAATAAATGACTCTTTTTACCTTGGGGATGTACTAAATGAATTTTCCAAAAGGAAAAAAAATAAAAAGGTGATCAATTTTCTCTAGACCCAAACATTTATTTATTTATCATATTTATATAGCTGCCCACCTCATATAGCAAGTCTAAGATGTTATATTTGTATAATGTATAGGCGACAGAATGTAAAAGAAAAAGGAACCCTTTCAACAGAGTATGTGCATTATTGATATGTTTGCAGTAATACTTCCTAACTCAAGAAGATAGTCTCAACGTTTTTTTAATGTACCTGCTTATTCTTCCATTAATTAAAATCTGTATATGCTGCAACATTTTTTGCTTAGCAGATATATGATGCATTAGAAGTGGCACCAATTCAAACAAATAGTGCAGCAGCTAAGCAGAGTGTATCTATTATTCTCTTTTTCTGTTTTCATTCTGCTTTTATAAATTCTAATTCTTTTTAATAATTATTGTATAATAGTTTTAACTAATAATTTTCTTATTTAGTTGTTTGAAGGGGATATTGTATGCCACCCAATGTCTCTTTCTGTAAAATGGGTGACCATCTACATTTGACAAATAAATAAATAAATAAAAATTAGTTGAAAAGGTCACATGAGTATACTTACAGCTCTTCAATGGAAAAAAGTTGTATTTGTAGGTACAAATGAACCAAGAAAGACCAATGAGACAGCCCTTATGCTATTTCTATTCTACATCTCAGAATACAGTTAGTCCTTGACTTACAACTGTTTGCTTAGCAACCATTCAAAGTTATGCTGACCTCCCCAAAAATACTTGATCCAGATTCCAAGTTCTGACAGCCTCCCCCCCCCCGGTCACATAGTTGCATTTTGGGCACTGGTCAATCAGCCCACATTTACAGCTGTTTGTAGTGTGCCTCAGTGACATGACCATAATGTATGACACTTTTGCCAGGAAACTAGAGTTTAGGTTGTGAAAAGTTTGTTCTAGACCAGGGGTGTCAAACTCGCCACATCACGTGACATATCGTGACGTATCACGACTTTTTCCCCATTTCCAGAGCTGGCGCATCCGTGGGCTGGCAGTTTGGCACCCCAGTAGACGCTATAGGAAATTTGTTTCCTTTTTCTTCCCTGATCAAAATTTACCATTTTTCTTTTAAATAATTTTTCTGTACAATTTTTTTTTATAGAAAAGCAATATCAAAGCTGATGAGCTGCCTGCGTGAGTCCACTTGAGATCTGGAATGCTACCGTGAGAAGATATTAAGATCGTAGGAGGTAATTTCCAGCTGCTGCAACTCATGGCTGGATAACTCTCTAACTTTCCTAACTGCATGATCTCTTCACTAAGTGAAAGTAAAGGTCCATGTGCACCAACAAATTGAGTTCACTATACCATATAACTCTCACTGTTCTGCCAAGGACAATTTCCCTCTCTCAGGATTTCTTGCTGTCTGACACTTTGATCTGTTTCTATAGATTCTTTCTTGTCCAGGGGATTGCTTCTCTATCAGTGGCAACCAGCAACCAGTTACCTATATGTTCAGTCTCTTGGCCCCATTTGTTGCCTTATGGCAATTCTTCTATCTTCTCCTATCTTCTCCAAAATCTAATTTTGTAACTTATCTTTGGCTCTCTTACATATTCAAATATGCCATTATATTCCCTTTCCCATCCCTCACCATCTGCATTTTGTTAGAACTATCTCAACCAAGTGACCATTTGGCTCCTTGTTGCTAATTCAAATGTGTTCTGCTGTATGATTTCCTCCTTGACCCACAGGCATACTTAACACTATTGGTTATTCACTCTTTTTTAAAACTCCAGACTGTACCATCATACTTCATTCTTCAGCTGGATGTTTTCTCATTGAACCATGCATTCAAATATTTTAGTATAGAAAATTGCACTCTGATCAGATTATTCAAGTATCTCTGTCACTGTTTTCTTTTACTTATTATTCCTGACTGATTTCATTTTTACAGATGGGTTAAATTTCTAGCCTGGGCTTCTATTCCACATGCTCTCTGCTAAATCCATTCTTTCTCTTTCTCTTGATATGCAAAATAATAATTATAAAATAATTTATTTCAATATATAGCAAATTGTAAAGATATGTTGCTGTCATAAGAGGCTCATGAATAAATAAATTCAAACACATGTTTAGGCCAAGAACCATAGATTAGATCAGTTTATCATGGAATCTGCAATATCAAATTCTTGAAGTGCATCTATACCACATCTCTGTACAACATGATCTTCTTAGTAAATTGATTTCTCTATAGTGAGAGATTTTTGAAATTTTACCCACCTCAAAAAATATTTTTCTCTCATGGAAAATACTCTAAGATAAAAGTTATCATAATGCAGTATAAAATTTATAAAGTAAGGTAATTGTAAACAGTTAAATATGAGAAGTGAAATTTTATACTTCCTGCTGTGGATACAGTGCATTGGGGGATAACCTTGCCATCTTAGCAAGAGGAAACCAAAATCTGAAATCAATCAACAGATCAGCAGGGATACCATTTTTTCTCCATGGATTTGAAACCACATTTGATAATGTCCTGAGGTTGAAAAACCTAAAATGTTACAAACTGTAAAAAAAAAAAAGGAAAAAAGTACCAGTTTTAATTTCTTCAGTGGCAGTTCCTTTGCTGAATCACTTTCCCTTTGCACTGACAAATGTATGATGAATTTATCCATATTTATTAATATGCATCACTACCTTGGTGATCAGGTAGCTGGTTGGCCCTTCTTCCCCTCTCCCTCTCCTCTCTCTTTTCCTCCCTGCCTGCTGAGCTCTCCTTCCACAGCTTCTTCTCTATCCCCTTCTCTTTCTCTGTTGTCTTTGTTTCCCTCTCCCACTAAAACCACCTCCTTTTATATCCTCTCCTCTCTCCCCCCACACTTTTCTCTTCGGTGCACCTCCAGCTGATTCCTCTCCTCAAGGCTCTGTTTCTCCGTCTCTCTTTCTCCATCCCATTCTCTTTCCCCCTGTTGTCTTTTTTTCCCTCTCACTTTACCACCAAAACCTCCTTTTATATCCTCTCCTCTCTCCCTTCTCCTCCTTTTCTCTTTGGTGCACCTCTAGCTACACGCTGCTTCCGGAAACGCCAATCAGCTGGAGCCCGACACTATTCCTGGGGCTTCAGCCGAGCCCCGACCACCCTGCAGCTCCAGCCGTCTCTCCCTCAGGCTTGTATGATGCTGCCACCACTTCAATTCTTTCCCCTTCCCCACCACACTTGTCTAGAATGGTTGCATACCACTGCCAGGTGCCAAAGTAAAACCCTGCCCCAAAGCACAAGTTTTCAAACTGTAAGCAACTTAGAAGGAGTTCATAATCTTTTCATTACAACCTGATCAGGAATAACTAAACAACTTTTAAAGTTTACTCTGGGTTTTGCTCAGTGGTGGGATTCAGCCAGTTCCCACCAGTTCGGCAGAACCGGTAGCTAATTTTTTGTTGCCCAAGCCTAGAATGGACTTCTGGAAGCAGCATTCACACAGAGAACCAGTTGTTCACCTATTTGAATCCCACCACTGGTTTTGCTCAACATTTTGTCTGTGCAAAATTAAAATGTAATTATTAGAAATGTTATGTTTATTTTTTGTTCCATGCCCAACCATGACACCAATGAAATGCTACATTTTATTCTTGGGAAGGAACACACAAATTCACTTTTTGTTTTAGGAAGCTGCAGGACTATGAAGTTTGGGAATAACTGTTCTAGGTAGAAAAGAACCAAAAATACATAACAAAATTGAGAATGTAATAGAAAATGAAGAAGCTAAAATGCTCTGGGCAACAGGCAAGCACCTGTCACATAATATCTCAGGCAAAACAACTGTTGATATGAAAAAAAAAATATGGCTGGATTGTAGATGTTGCAGCACCTAGAAACAGCAGAACAGAAAAGAAAGAACTGGATAAAAATTAGAACCTACAAAGACCTTCAAATGGGAGTAGAATGACTGTGGCAAAAGAAAATAAAAATAGTCTAATAATAATAAGCACCTTGCGTGCAATCCCAAAAGATCTGAACATCACTGGCATTGACAAAATCACCATTGGTCAATTGCAGAAGGCATCTTTACTTGGAAAAGCTCGTGACAATACCTTTAACATCATAAAACAATATCTGCTCAATAGGTGGATAAAATGCCATATCCAACATATCTAAATATCTGACTGACTAACCACAGTGATAGTATGCCCTAGAAGCAGTGTGTAGAAGATGTCCCGTTTTCTAATAGGAAAAAAAGGCAGGTAAATTATTCTAATCAGTTAAATATTGCCTATGCTGAATCTCCACTAATCCTAGTGGCTTTTATGAGAAAAAAAATATGAATAAAAATGGCTTATCACTGATCAGTACTTGAAACTGTTGGACTTAGTAGTTCTGAATTTGAAGATGTCTGCTAGAATGGAATCGACTATCCTCTTCTGTGTTTGAAATTAGCTTGGATTTTCCTCCTGTTATTTCTGATGATTATTTTAAAGTATTGTGTTGTTAAGTTTATTAATTTACTAAATTGTGTTTAAAGCAAAATAACAGGGGAAAAAATTATCATTCTAGGACAGAAGATAATTGGAAAGTGGGTTCAGTATCAGTATAAGCCAAACCATAAAAAAACACAAAAACACAAAACCCTAAGACATAGATACCTGTTTTCCCATTCTCTACTTTTAACCAAATAACATACGATTTTGGTAAATATAAGATCAATCCTGCACATACAAACACGCAACTTGGAAAATAATGAAATTTTGGTGAATTTTCCATTAAAAGTAATACTGGTTTATCAATCACAATGGAAACATCCTGTTCAATGCTTATCCCATCTTGTTCACAAGCAGACCATCAAAAGAATATATTTTTTTCACCATTTGCACAAAATCTATCCAAATACAGTTTAAGAATGAAATTCTCTTTATTAAATTCACTTTAGTAAATTTATTTTTTATCAAAGTAAGAGAAATGGAATTAACTTTCCTTCTTCACTAAAACACATCTTTAATGAAGAGTTTATTAATTCACTTACCCTGCCTTTTGTTGCTCTTCTAATGCATTATTTTTAATGATGGTTGTGGTTGAGGGAGAACTGTTCAGAAATGCTACTTAAAATTCAGATTTGTAAATCTTCTGGTCCCTTCTGGATATGTTTTTCATCCCTAGACATTCACAGACGTTGATGGTCTGTTGCAAAAAAAGGACAGGGCTGATTAATTCCTAAACGGGCTCTATCTGAAGGGAGAAAAAATTACTGGAAAAAGCTTTCAATAGAGTTCATTGTTTTTAATACTTATGGTTTGCAGTGACTGTTCAAAATGAATTATACAATTCTAGGCAATTGTAATGAACGAACAAATGAAGGAAACCTGAAGGAATACATGTGATTGTCAAAGTTCATTGGAATATATTTGAAAACTGGAAATTCACAAATGTACTAGAATGCATACATTTATTAATGTATGTCTTTAAGTGTGTGTGTGTGTGTGTGTATGTACATACACAATAGATAGACACACAGACAGACAGACAGATAGATAGACAGACAGACAGACAGACAGACAGACGGACGGACGGACGGATGGATGGATAGATAATCATATATCATCATTCTAGCCATTGTCTATCCATTGCAGGATGAAGGCCTCTTTCGCATGTTTCCAATCAATATGGTCTTGAACTTTCTTTTGCCAATTGGGCCTACAATATTGGCTGATGTCATCAATCCATCTTGTTTTAGGTCTCTTTCATGGACATTTTTTATGAAGTGGGATTCATCTATCTCTCTCTCTCTCTCTCTCTCTCTCTCTCTCTCTCTCTATATATATATATATATATATATATATATATATATATATATATATATATATATATATATATATATATATATATATATATATATATTTAAAAATTTGGATTGCTAACAAAGAATTAAGGGAGAACTGGAATAGCCATTTCAAACTTTTTAGTTCTTTTCAACCAAATACCCTTCTGAGATTCGAACCTGGGCTGTCTGCATGTTAGGCAGATGTATTAACCTCTAGACCACAGGCTCTTTCTCACTTTGTCAGTTATGAGACAGGGGAGAAGAATTATCTTGAGTTTGGTGCACCCTGTCGACCCAAATATGGGAGAAAGGAATCTTTTGCCTGTATCTGCTCAAACTAGAGCCATCCACAGGCTTAGCAGTCGCAACTGCGACATCATAGGTGTTTTTCAAAATTTGGATTGCTAACAAAGAATTAAGGGAGAACTGGAATAGCCATTTCGAACTTTTTAGTTCTTTTCAACCAGATATACCCTTCTGAGATTCGAACCTGGGCTGTCTGCATGTTAGGCAGATGTATTAACCTCTAGACCACAGGCTCTTTCTCACTTTGTCAGCTATGAGACAGGGGAGAAGAATTATCTTGAGTTTGGTGCACTCTGTCGGCCCAAATATGAACAGATACAGGCAAAAGATACAGGCAAAAGCTATAATTAGACGATATCATTTAGCAGCAAAAAAAAATAAAAAATAGATGTCTTCTTCAGGCTGCTCTCTCCCACAATAGGATCTACAGGAAAGGTTGTAGGGATTAGATTTAATTGCTACTAACAAATGATATGCTCATAAATTGCCATTTGATCACAGTGATCACTTTTATTTTATGCTGGTCACTCTTATCCTAATGTTCTTCTAACACTAGAAACAAATAATATTGTTGGAGTCTGCTAAGATATTATTTGGACCTCAGCTTTGGCTGCTAATTGTGTTGTGTCTCACATTCAAGCAGGATGATTTTCCAACAACAGTATTCCCCCCCCCCCCCAGGCCCATTATTACAATCCAATTTGGAGAAAGGAGAATTTCATTAAAAACAAATATTCATTAAAGCAAAATGGTTTCAACTGACATCATTTCTGTAATTTTACATTATTTGCATAATTAAGCAATTGATACAATTCACATCATTTGTGTCTATTTATGACATTTGTACAAATGACATAAATTGGTGCAATGGATATAACTCCCATTTTGCCAATTTGTTTTAATGGACATTTGGTTTTAATGGATACAATTAGCCCATATTACACACATGAGGTAAACTGACACAAATGCTATAAATTACAATCACTGGTTCCATCATGGCATTCCACCCCCATTTTCAGTAGCCAATAAGAAATCAAAGTGGCAGAATTTGGTGTAATAAATAAGGAATTAAAACACTACGGTTTGTTCTTGTACAATTTTCAATAAGCATTGAAGGGATATGCATATGCTATTTATCTGTTCATTAGCAACTAATGGATGGGAGGGTCTAAAAAGGCAAGATGGCAAACAGTTTGAAACTCTACTTAAGTCCAGGTAGTCACAACATTTCACTGAGAGACCATTTGAAGTTACAATAGCACTGAAAAAATGAGTTATGACCATTCTGCATACTTACGAGCATTGTGGCATCCCCATGGCCATGTGATCAAAATTCAGACACATGCAACTGACTCATATTTATGATGGTTGCAGTGTCCTGAGGTCATGGAATTACCTTTTGCAAACTGCTGACAAGCAAAGACAATGGGGAAGCCAGATTCACTATTAACGTAACAACCGTAGTGATTCACATAACAGCTGTGGCAAAAGTCATCAAATAGGGCAAAATTCACTTAACATATGTCTCACTTAGCAACAGAAATTTTGGCCTCAATTGTGGTCATAAGTTGAGGATTATCTGTATATGCATATGTATGATGTCAATGTCTAAAAGAGGTAGAGTTTTGATTACAATAGTTTGAGCAACTTCTTGACATCTTCGACCCTCTCCCTATGGAATAATGGTGGTATGTGTGTGTTTGTGTGTCTGTATGTATAGTTATTTACCTGTATTTTTTTCCCCTACAATTATAGAAGAAAGAAATAGTGATAATTGGTTGGCTTATACAACTGCTTCAACAGCTAATGAGAAATAATGAGAAATAGAAACTGCAAGGTTTTTGTTTTGCTTTGTTTTGTTTTTTTGCATCATCCCTTTATAGTTTTGTTCAGTGCTTTTTTTCTAAAAAAAAAAAAAAGGTGCTGGAACTCACACATATCATACAACCTGCCTTGCCTACCCTACAAGGTTCCATCCAAAAAAGGTGCCGGAACTCCGTTCTGGGTGTTCTATGACAAAAAAAGCCCTGGTTTTGTTCATTTAAATCTATTTTTGGCAACTTTAAGTTGTATGGACTTCAATTCCCAGGATTCCTCAGTCAGCACTGATTTACACTATATTAATTAAAAACAGTGATTTAAAGCACATAAACTCTATATTTCACCTAGATCAGGGGTGTCAAACTGCCAGCCCATGGGCCGGACGTGTCATCCGGAAGCCATGCCCAACCCATTGCCGGCAATGGCAAAACCGTCCCAATACGTTGCACGACGTCACATGACATCGCAAGTTTGACATGTCTGACCTAGATAGTTATCTGCTATCAGTAGTGATGACAATGATGTCATCAGTCTGAGAGAACCCACAAGAAGAATAGGGAAGGAACAACAGAGGAAAGCAAATTCAGCAATAAATATACTACATATTAAACAGAGAAGATGATAGTAATCACTGAAGGATAGCTAAAATAAAGGACAGAGGATATAAATTTGCTCAATGCTTGTTGATGTTAATTTATATGCACGGACATATATGTATTTATATTTAGAAATAATTACTATTCTTTAAATATAAATGCATATTTCAGTTCAGTATTATTAGGAACTCTTTAACCAAATGACCTGTATAGCCATGGCCACTAAATCCCTATACTTGTAGGGTTTTTTGTTTTGAAACTGGACTTGGAGCTTTTAATTTTTCAGCTAAAGGACACTTTTAATTAGAGGACTGTTTTTTTTTTTTTAATTATGACCCATAGTTATTTAGAGGAAACCAAGTGTAACATTGAAGCAGTTATGGCATTCAAGCAATTGATGTATAATGACTCTTAAGTGTGCAAATGGAAATGCAAATATAAATATGTGTATGAAATATAAATGCAAAGTTAGAATCCAGTTTAAAAAGCATTCAAATATTTTCTGGTTTCAGATGTATATAGTAGGAAGAAAATGCTCTGAATGTAAGCATGCTTTGCAAGTCTTGACCATGTAGACCAGACATGTCAAACTCACGATGTCACATGATGTCATGTGATATATCGGAGTTTTTTCCCCATTGCCGGCAATGGGGTGGGCGCGGTTTCCTGGTGATACATCCGGCCCCTGGGCCGGCAGTTTGACACCCCGATATAGACAACCACCAAACAAGCCTCAGTTATTGAGCTGAGGTGGTGCAGTGGTTAGAATGCAGTATTGAAGGCTAACTCTGCCCACAGCCAAGAGTTTGATCCTGACCGGCTAAAGATTGACTCATCCTTCCATTCTTCCAAGGTCAGTAAAATAAAGAAACAGATTGTTGGGGGCAATATGCTGACTTAGGGCTGTAAAGCATTGTGGAGTGGTATCTAAGTCTGAATGCTATTGCTACTGCTATTTCTGGACAATAGTTGAGAACTGTAAGCTAATCTTTGCTTATATATTGATCTTAGTTCCTTCACCTTCTCTCTCATATCAGTGCTCAAACACAATCTTTATCTTCTACTCAAAAATAAAAAGGAATAAATTGTTAATGCTTCTCCACACTTCCATATGCAACAAGGTATGAAATCTTCACTTTCTTCCAAATTCATGATGCTAGCATGCCATCAGTTCTGCATTTAGGTCCCTTTACTTAATCATGGCAGCACCACAGGAGTCAAAGAAATTGGAGGTAACATGAGCCAAGAATTTACTTCAGACAGAGAACTGTTCCTTCAAGCATCAGTCATTAGATTTCTAAAAAAAAATATTACTGCCTTGATGTGGCATTTCCCCATTCATATCTACAGTACCATTGGCAGGGGAACTCACCAAAATAGCTTGCATTCCCAGGTATGATATCATATAATTAAAAGGGGGCACATTTCGTCTCAGGACCAGGTTTTTTAATTTTATGTAACTTTATGCAATTTTATTTGTTTATTTGAGTATATATATATATATATATATATATATATATATATATATATATATATTCATCTCATGCATGTAGTATGGATGGCACACATAATTAAAACACAAAGCTAAACAAACAACACAATTTAAATATAATATTTAAAATACAGTTTTAAATATTTTTTAAAAACTACACTTTGCTTAAAGCATTGTAATCTTTTTTCTTTAAAAAATATACTTTATTTAAAAAAAAAAACCCTATAATCTTCCAATACTTCGTGTCAGGTGCAGAGAATCAGGACAATTCTTGTATAGGTTGCAGCATAAATGATTCATTGAAGCCTACTATATATACAAGAATCTGGTCAACTAATGGTCAAGTCTAAACTGGTGCTAGATAAAGATCAACAGAATTCCAGGGGGCCTGAATTTGGATTTCTTATGGCAATGCAAGGACTCTAAACTGATAATGCCTTTTACCCTGCCCTCCAGCTCTGCCTGCCCTTCTGGAAGATTATGGAGGCTTAAGCACCACATACTGTCTAGTTAGCATCAAGTAGTTGGATTACTTATATTACTTTAGTTCACCACCATTGCTTCTTTATATCTATTGAAATACACCTATACTCACTAATGCAGTAACAAATCTGTATTGAATTACAACTAGTAAAATAACAGCTTGAGTTTTACAGAGAAGATTAAAATATTTAATTGTTGGTTTTCTTTAGATTACCCCCGAGGTATTATACTTATTGAGATTTCTTTCTCAAAATATATAAAATGGAAAATAATCACTGGCAATAAGCAAGAGGAAACATGCATGGATTAGCCTGTATACATAACAAAAGCAGAAGCAAAAATCACACAGATTGTCTTCACTTAGATTCCCTTTCCTTCCTAAACTCCTTTTTGTAAAAAAAAATAAATAAGAAAAAAATAAAAACTGTTTTTTACTTAGAATAACAGGGATAACCATAATGTGTCCACACTGGAAACATCCAGTACCTCAGCTTAATAGTTTGCAAACAACTATCCCAAAAGCTAATTTTGCATATTGAAAGCTAAGTCCCATTTTTCTACAGATAATTCAGAAGTTCTTTTTACTTATGAATTTTCTCCTGCAGAACTAATTCATCCATTTTGGTATGAAGTTGCTTCAAACGACTTAGGATTGGCCATATCTGCTTGCTGTGAAAACTCCAGAAATTATTATATTGGGTGTGCATAGAGGGGACACAGTGAATTTCAGGATGAGCAAGTTTTCACTCTAAACAGACATTTGTTGAAAGAAGTCCTAGCCTAATGGTGGCGAACCTATGGCACCCGTGCCAGAGGCGGCACTCAGAGCCCTCTCTGTGGGCACCCGTGCCATGCCCTGGAGATGGCAACTGTCCTCTTCAACCAGCCGCCTGCTAAATCGCCAAGGTCCCACGTGGCTGGATGCATCCCAGCACCCACGCGCTTGCTGGCCTCTCTGTGTGGGGGCCGATGGTGCCAGGCCCCTGCCTCACCCTGTGACAATGGCACCCCCACCTTGCCTTGCCTTGCCCCACAGGACCAGCCTCCTGCCCACCGCCCCGCCCGCCAGAGACCCCCTGGATCTCCCCCAACCCTGCCCGGCCCCCACAGGTGTCCCTCCCCAGGAGCCATATCGAGTTGGCCACACCCACCTGTCTGCCATGACCACTGTAGCCATGCCCACCTGGCAGGCCACACCCACCCAGCGCCCAGTAATACATAAGTGGGTTTTGTGTTGAAGTTTGGGCACTCAGTCTCTAAAAGGTTCGCCATCACTGTCCTAGCCCTTTAAATGAATTTAACTGGCATCACATACACAGGCAAACTACTTAAAAACAAAATGTTGTGTAAATATTTTATGTAAAAATTACAACAAAACACAGTAGCAATGGATTTCTTTGAAAAATATAGTTGTTTAATTCTCAACTAGTACTAGTGCAGATACAGCCAGGAATATATGAAATGTCAATGAAAGGAAGCAGAGCAAAGAAAAAAGAAAAGAAATTTCTGGCCAAGTAAGACAAGGTAGACATGGTTTTGTTTTTCCAAAGTCTGACTGATCAAAGTGCCTGATTAGTTTGATCAAGTAAGAAAGGGGAAAATGAAGGCAAATGCAGAATTAAATATCTTCAGAATCTGAATTCACCAATTCTATAAAGTATTTAGCCCCTCCTTCAGAGTTAAGAAATTTAGAGAGCAGCTCCACTTTGCCTTTTCCTGCTGCCAATGAGCAATGCTGGAGATTCATCCATCACCTTAGTGTTCTGCTAAAAGGTCTTAATTTGATGCAGACATGAAAATGTCCATTTATAGCCTGGTTTGATAGATATGCTGATACAATAGCACACAAATGAGAAGATCACTGAATATTTGGGGTGGATGAAGTGCTTGGTTCATTCTTCTAATTTTTTTTTACTTCCTTCACACATTCATCTCTTTATAACTTTTGTTAATAGTCCTAGGTTTGTTTTAAATTCATCCATACTATTATTACAATGTCTCAAAAATGGTCTGAGTTTCTGCAAATTAAGAATGTAATGGCATTTTGGACTCATTGGGCTGACATATTTAAAACATTTGCTCGAACATGAGTTCATTAACAATATCATTACAAGGAAGAACAAACTTCAAAATTATGCTTTTGGGAAGTATTTTGGAAGTACTTTTTCCTTTGTTAGGTTTCAAAATACTGTACTGTAACTGGGACTGTACAGTGGATTCTCTTTTCCATACTTTCCATGTGCATAGAATTTTCTTCTCCAGTAATGTTTACTTCAGTCATAATTTTGAGGACATTTTCCTCATAATGTCTTATCAATTGAGGAGTTAATAAGGAAGCAAATTTGAGACACACCAAAATCTAACTAAATTTAAAAGTAACCGAAGCTCTTCAATAAAAAGATTCAGATAAAACAAAATTTTAAAAGCTCGCTGATTTAAAATACCATGTTCCTCTCCACTTATTTCAGAATTATTCATTACTGATTATATTTACAACCAATAAAATTACTTTGAGCGTTAATTTAACAGTGAAGCATTATGCAATCAGGCATATGCAGTGTCTGCACTGATAATTTCTTTACTAATTCTGCTCCCAGTTTCTTTTACAATTCTGTGAAATGTGAATACTCAGAGGGACATGAGGGAAACAAACATGGTTTTTGAAAAAGAGGAATGAAATTACAACATCTCTTATTTTTACAGGCACCCACAGTTGTGAAGTGCATCCTTTGATTGTAAACATGGCCATTACTAGTTTATGGTACTTCTTTCAAAAATGTGTTTGCACACTACAGAATAGAATAATAGAACAGAATAGAATAGAATAGAATAGAATAGAATAGAATAGAATAGAATAGAATAGAATAGAATAGAATAGAATAGAATAGAATAGAATAATATTCTGGATCTTGAGCCTATCTTCTAATGCAGGGGTGTCAAACTGCCGGCCACAGGCCGGATACATCATAGCAAAACTGCGCCCACCCCATTGCTGGCAATGGCAAAAAAGTCACAATATGTCACAATATGTCATGTGATATTGTGAGTTTGATACCCCTGTTCTAATGTATTAGTTATTCCCCACCAGCTTGGTATTGTCTGCAAACTTGATGAGTTCCCCTTCTATCCCCTCACTGAGATCATTTATGAAGATGTTGAAGAGGACTGAACCCAAGACCCAGTATGCTTCCCTCCCTGTAGGAATACCTGCTGAGTGTGATTGATCATCCAAATGCAAATACATGTTGTGATGGTACTGTCTATCCCATATTTTTCTATCTTACCAAGAAGAAGCTGGTGGTCTACTTTGTCCGATGCCTTGCTAAGGCTAAGTATATTATGTCCACAGCATTTCGCTGGTCCACTACTTTAGTTACTTTATCAAAAAAAGGCAATAAGATTTGTCTGGCATTATCTATTTTAAACAAATGCATGCTGGCTTCTAGTAATCACCTTGTTTGTTTCTAGGTGCTCATAAATCCTTTGCTTGATTATGTTTTCCAGGATTTTCCCAGGTATTGATATCAAGCTATAGGCCTATGGATCTATTTCCCTCCCTTTTTATAGATTGGAACCACATTGGCTGTTTTCCAGTCTTCTAGTATTTGCCCTGTGCTACATGAGCTCTGAAAGATTGCATTCAGTGGTTCCAATATTACATCTGCCAGCTCCTTCAAATATCTGGAATATAAACCAACTGGCCCAGGTGATTTGTACTTATCCAGGGTGGATAGGAAAGATCTATCGGTAATTTTGGATGAAAAGTAGAAAATGTTGCTAGAGGTAAAAAAAACAAACAAAAAAGCCCCACCAAATTTCTGCCAGTGAAACCAAAATAAATAATCTTTATTTTCCTGCTTAAATTCTTTTAGACTATATAGGTTAAAACTGAATCTTGCTTGACTATTTTTCTGTAATCTTCCAAGCCACAGTGCTGTGCTTCTGCTATGCAACTTTAGACCAGAATAATTATTAATATCCTTCTTTCAATTTCTTTCCCCCTTATAAGTTAACACACATTCACCACTACTTATATCTTCTCCAGTTAGATACAGAAGCTGGATTGATTAAAACAGAGATCAGGATATGGAAAAACGTTTTTAGACACTGGGTCAAGTGCAGAAATTGGCTTTGCTCATACTCAAGGACAACTTTTACTTCTCCTGGAGGCAAGAAAGTGAATACAAAATTCACCATTGTTCCTTTTCTCTTGGAGCCTTATTGGTTCTGTGCCCAAATCAGGTCATACTAATATTCAAAATACACTTCTTTGAGGTAGAAGCCCATATAGAGAATAACAAACTACTCTGAGATCAGTGTTATAAAACCACACAATTCTGACCACACCAATGGGATATTTAGATCAGCTAACAATTGCTAAATATCAAATGGATTTGTCTTTGCTCTGATTAAACATGTTTTCATCAGCAGTTCTCAAAAGCAAATATAAGAAGGTCCCCTATGTAGAAAAACTCTTCCTATGTGGCTCAGGGCTACTGAACCTTTGATCTATATCCTACTATACTATAATGGGGGGAAAGTTGCGATACATCGTGTGAAGTCGCAAGTTTGACATGCCTGCTCTAGACATTTTTAAAGGTTTTATATTTACATAATACGTAGGCACACAATAGACTAGCATTAACACTAGATCATTTTTTCATCCCATTCACCTTTAGACTCAATAGACTATATAATTCTTTGTCTTAACAAATGCTTGCATCATTGAACCTTTCCAAGAAAGTTTTCTAGACTTCACAACTTCATAACCTTTTTTGAGAAGGATTCCAGTTACTGTTTTTGCTTAATCAGCTTGGTAAAACAAAAATAAAGTAGAATTATTGGGTTTCTATATAACTTACTCCTTATGTAGGAATGTCCAATGGTGCTGCAACAGAAAAATGAGAGCTGGACAATTATAGCCTTGGTAAAAATCTTCAATTAAGCCATCATTGCAGAGGAAGTGTATTTTAGAAATAATATATACTGACCAAACGAATTATCTACCTAAGAGAAAAAAAATATTTATTTATTAGATTTGTTTGTTGCCCATCTCTCCTAGAGATGACAATGAAGGCCAACAGAAGATTAATACTGATAGAAGAGAATATGTGTAACTCAGGGTTAAACTGTAGGGTCCTTGGTCTCTTTAAGCTTGGTTGTTTTCTTCTAGATGTTTCTGTAACAACATCCATTATACCACTCAAAAGAGACAATCAAAAAACCCAAAAGAAAAAAAAAAGACCTAAATACCATCTCATCAGCAATCAACCCCCAGATAAGCAGAGATTAACACCAAGATTAACACTAGAGCAACAATCAAGAAGCAAACAATACCACAATTAAGAAACTACCAATCAGACACACAAGCCACTAGTATATAAAATGAGAACAACCCCAACTCTCTTACTAGCACAGATGTTTCCTAATTTGCTAATGAAACACCTGCAAGAAAAAAAATCAAGTTCAGAGAGTACCAAAGACCCCACAGAAGATTTCTAATAAATGCATCAGAATACATATAAAGTAAGAAAAAGAAGGTAGCAATTATATTTCTTAGATATAGAAAAAGCTTTTGACAACTTGGAGTGGCCTTTTTGTTTTTTGTTTTTTACCAGCAGTTTTAAATAAAATGAACCCAGGAGAAGAATGTAAGACTAGTTTGGAAAGTACCGTATTTATCGGCGTATAACACGCACTTTTTCCCCCTGAAAATAGGGGGCAAATGATGTGTGCGCGTTATACGCCGATATACGGCCAGCCCGGGTAAATTCGGCCATATTCTTCAATACGGGCCGGCCCCAGCAGTTCCCCTCTCCTCTTTGTGTGTGTGTGTGTGTTTGTCTCTCTCTCTCTCTCTCAATTC
>NW_015386425.1:784320-829711 GCF_001527695.2 Protobothrops mucrosquamatus
GGAGGGGGGGCGGTTGGTGGGAAAAGAAAAGATGGAGCAGCAGCCAAGGATTTATAAAGCAAGCGGCGGAGTCCTGCAGCTCAGAGGCGACACGGGGGGAGGGAATCGGAGCTAACCGAGGAAGGAGGCTGCTGTTTCTGCTGCCGCCGCCGCCAGCCGGGGCATAATACGGTAAATAAATACGAGCATGGGGATCCACATGTGAACGAAGCCCCACTCCCCCTCCCCTTTTGCTTTCGCTCTCGAGCCGGCGCTTTTTTTTTCTTGAAATTTCCCTCTTAAAATGAAGGTGCGTGTTATACGCCTGTGCGCGTTATACGCCGATAAATACGGTATATATCAGCAGCAAATAGCAAAAGATTTCAGGAAATAGAATACACTCCACAAATTTCACATGAGCAAAGGCTCTAGCAAGGGTATCCACTTTCTTCATTGTTATTTGTAAGAGCTTTATATTTGGCAGAGAAGATTTTGGAACACAAACAAATATCATGCATTAAAATTCAGAGAGAGAAATACAAGTTGAAATGTTATCCAGGTGATAAAGATTAGTATGCAATCACAGATAGTTGAGAAAAATAATCAAAGACTTCAGTGAATTCTTCAGATACAAAGCAAAGCAAAAAAACAAAATAAAACAAACAGAGATAATAATGAGAAATTTAACTTCTGAAGAAGACAACTTTGTGGAGAAAAAAATCTGCCTTTGAGGTAAGAAAAACAAAAAAACAATGGAATATTTAGTACCCTACCTGACAGGATGAAACAAATGCATATTTCAAAACAATTTTAATAAATAATGGAAAGAAAGAAATGATTCAGAAAGGTTGAAGATTTTTTTTTTTGGGGCCGGGACTCATCGCAATAGTAAAAATGAATATGCTATCTAGTGAAAACTTCAAATGTTATGCACTCCAGTTTGAGAGAAAATTGGCGAAGAATAGTGAACACATACATATGGAAGAGGAAAAATGAAAGATTTAAAGCTGGGGAAAATTCAAAAGATGTTATTTTAATTTTAAATTATATTATTGTGCAAGCTGTTTATTGTGGTAATCAAATGGATAAAATCCCCAAATCATAGAATGTCAATCATAGAAAGAGCAGGCTAAAGTATTTCATAGATATTTATGGTAGATAAGAAAGATTAAAAAAAAGAACTTAAAAGATATAATAAAAGATAACATTTGATACAGAATTTCCTAAAAAAAAAATAGTTTAAATGTGGTGATTTCATCATTAGCTTCACTGTTAAATGCCCTTTACTCTATACTATACTCAGAAAGATGTAATCTACTGTATATCTGCCAATATGGTGCATCAAGATTCAGAAAGACACAACAAAAATTGTTCAATGAAGGTAGGAATTTACCACAGATGACATATTTACAAATATGTGGAATAATAAAAAGTGATCTTAAGAAAGGAGGAAGGACCTTGAGAAAGATGACAGAATTTCTCAAAGATATATAAAACTAAAATCATCTTCTAGAATGTATATATAAATTGTTATTAAAATATGGTAGGGAAATGGAAAAAAATAAAAACTGTATGATAAAGTGGATGGAAAACTTCAAATAAATAATTACAGTAGAACAATGTGAAATGTTGTGGGAAAAGTAAAATTCACTCCAAGCTATAATTTGAGGAAAAATTGGTGTAAAATGTTATATAGATTATATATAACTCTCGCAATAATTATCAAGATAGATAAAACACATGAAAATATTGTTGGAACTGCTATAACAAGAAGGAACATTTTGCCACATGTGGTAGTTATATATATAAAAAATATCCTCAGAAATACTGGAAACAAATACATCAAAATATTCATAAAATCCTAAAAATAAAATTTGAACTGAAATCATAGAAATTCTTATCAAGAATTATTTCAGAAAATGTAAATGGGAAAACAAACTTGGCACAGCTTTGAAAAAACAGAGCCCTGACAATGATACCATATTGGAAGATCATTGTGACACACACACACACACACACACATACACACACACACACAGAGACTAGGAGTTTAATCAAATTAAATAGGAATAGCTCCTTTGCGTGTGACACATATAGCAAGGCACATTCAGATATTTGGCATATGGTTTCTAGAAAAAAGTTATGAGAACGATTAAAAACAAAAAATGAAAGCACTTAAACAGAACTAGCAACAATCCTTAATAGTCAATGTAAAGTATAAATATTTAGATTGCAGTTAGTGGTTGAGGATACAAATGGAAGGAAGGGACAATGCATCACTAGAAAGTGCTTTTTAGTTACACTTAATAGTTGTTACTATTTGTTCTATTTTTTTCATTTTTTTATTTTGTATTTTTCTATCCCTATATCTTCGTATATTACCAAGTCCTCAGAGGAGTGCAATGGCTCATGTGGTTAGGACATTAGATTGGAGACTAGCAGGCCTACGTTTGAGTGCTGCTGCATGGTGGGGTGAGCTCCCCACGGGCATCTCCCAGGCAACAGTGATGTTACCAGCTAATCCTTTCAACCCAAAAGTGCTTTAAACAGTGCTTCAGACATGAATGAGATGGGGACTAAGTCCTCAGCTCAAAGCTAAGATATTTTGCTCCCTCCTGTCATTTGTTCCACCTATAATGAGGTGCAATCTTTGTATGGCAATCACCCATATGGCTCAGGGCCTTCAAGCAGCTATGTTGTCCCTGTTCAAGGAATGAGATAGCATGATCTCAATTCCATTCACACAGAAGAACCAGTAAAAGAGGACCAAGTCCAAGTGCCTTTTCTTTCAACCAAATAGTCCAGCTAGTTTGGGAGGTGGAAAGGTTGTGTGAGTTCCTTATCCTACTGGTTGTTTCTGAATCCATATGTGTACAAACTGGTTCCTAACTGCATGGTAAATAGTTGATCACAATCCTGTCAAGTAAAATTTTGCTTGCAGTTCAAATATAAAATGAAGATGGAGTTTGATTACACAAGCACCACAAAGAGTTACCTTTTTCATTCTTGATGTTGTTTAGGTAAAGCTGAAGGGGGGGGGAGGTTGTTCTTGTTTTTCTATCAGCAATGAAGTATTGGTGGAGACAGATGCCAAAACTGAGGAAAAGAACAACTTTTGCTGCCATTGATTGTCTGCTACTTGAAGCACTTTCACCTTTAAATTAGAGAATCAACAGATACCTTTGTAAAGTGAGAAAAATGCCACTAGGAGCAGGGAATTATAGCTCTGAGGAGTGTTCATATTAATAATATAGATAGTTGGGGTTTTTAACCAATTAAAAGGCTTAGTGAATGATACAGATATTACTGATTTTTAGATAAGTGATGAATAGTACTGAAGTGGAATCAATGGTATCAGGGTAGTTATTAAGCTTGGCAAACAAATTTAGATATCTTGGTGAGAAGTTAAAAGCTGGCACTTTCAATGAAAGTCTTTGTGAAAGAAGAATCTGAGAAAGAACAGCAGATAATATATAGGGTAAAAAGGAACAATTTAACTTCTCAGGCACTAGAGAAAGTTTGGGATAATTTTCCATATACAAAAAGGAAGGGCTAATTCAAAAAGATAGCAGAGCAGGTTCAAAACTCAGAATAGAAGATATTTCCTCCAAAGTGCATTTTGGCAGAAAAGATGTGTGACTCAATCATGTAACTATTAAGGACCTCGTGTAAAGGTGCAGGAACAGAGACATGCTGTAGATAACAATGGTATTTCAGAAAGAATCAAAAACATACCTAGGGAGAAGTCACAGTTTTAGAACACTGGCATTTCATCTTCAAGGATTTAATATGAGCAGGAAATTCTGTTAGGAGCCATGGAGGGAAAAATCACTCACATTAGGGAAGGAGCCAGCATCCTTGGGAAGCTAGCTTTGTTCCTCCTTAAGTTATATCTTGAGGGAAAGAATCAGAAAAAAAACCTTTAAAGAAGTGACTAAGTTATATTTTTGAGGAAAAGAGACAGAAGCCTATATATGCATTTATATTTAAATATTCAAATACTCTGCTTGTGTCCAAAATCAGTATGTTTCCCCATCTTGATTGGGAAAATGTGTGATTTCTTTGTGCCTCTTAAATGAGTGATTGAGTGAAATGGGAAGCTTGAACAAAATTTGTTTTGACATCACTGGAGGCCTTGTTAACAGTTATAGTAATTGTAAGAAAGACAACAACTAGCAACAACATCCAAATAATTAGAATTAGACTGTACCATTGTCACCTTCACTGCTTCACTGAGACATAATTTAACTACTACTTAACTCATTCTGCCAGCTACCCATGTAAGGGACATTGTAGTCTCACGGAAACATTTAAAACTTGTATACGTTCAGGCTGCCCTACATTATATAGCATGCTGTACCACATTTCTGAAAATTCATTCAGGTATTCGTAGAGAACTGCACAAGAAAATGGACAGAATATAGATAGGCTTGCAATGCATGTGGAGCAAGAAATTATTGTTGAGGAAAGGAGGGGATTTATAAAATAGATTGAAACACAAATCTTGTTCTAGAACCACAGTATGGATTTTCCTTCAGAAGGCAATATTCTGACACCATTTGCAATGATTTACCATCTGCTTCCTGGAAACTGTTTTGAAAATGTCCTTGGCAATACCATTGCAAAACTTCAAGGGGCTCTACAAATAACTGTGTGCAATTGAATATAATATATCCTTCCATAGCAATCAAACAGTGAAATATTAGATTTCAAAATCCTTATGGAAAAATGGTAGAATATACAAAGTCATCAATCACACATATTTTCATAGTTGGAGCCTCTTGCATATACATATAAAGTAAAAAAGGTTGGGTATCTGGATTTTATTGAACGACTTAAAATTAATTCAATTTTGTGAAAAGGATGACAGGTCAAATTATTATTAAAGCACAGTTCATTTGCAATGAAAATGTGAGAAATGTCTGGCTGTAGCTGAATGCTGCAGAAGTGAGCTTCTTTAAAATTAAAGATGAGTGAATGGTCCCACATAAAAGTGTGAAAGTTGGCTGATTAAAACCTGGGATGATTGACTTGTTCTTCTGCTGTAGCAGACTGAAATGCAAAATAAGATGAGCAAAGTCCCCAGAATTGAGGGGGAGAGGAACCCTTATTGGGCATCAATGAAAAGTATCCAGGTATCTTGATAGATGAACAGGAGCCAACAATGTGATGCAAGTACAGAAAAAGCAAATGCCAACCTGATAGTCTGGAGACCTTAACTGCTCCTCTGCCTTAAGAGGGAAGGAAGGAGAAAGCAGGTGGAGAAAGACCAAGTAGTGACTACAGGCAGACTGGCAAAGAAAGTAAATGGCAGGGAATTTAAGAAATCCCAGAAGTCCAGGGTCCACCCTTGTATTGATGCAGCCATTATGATTGGTCAAGAATAAAACAGCTAACTTCTCTAACCAAAGCACAGATCATGTTCTGAGAGATTTCCAGCTTTGTATGCTTAATGACTTGCACAAGAAGTGCCTGGTATAGAAAGCACCACACAATTATAGAAAAGTCTAATTCTTCCAGCAACTATCATCATCAAAAACATTAACCATGGGGTGTCATAGTAATTCATTAACTAATTCGTTTTAAGGAGACAGGGCACTACAGTAGAGAATCCCAAACTTTTAAAAAAATAATACCAATATTTTATGTTAGGTCCAGTAGCTCAGCTAAATACAATGCATTTAGAAATATATTTAGCCACTCACAAAACTGGGGAGCAGCAACCTGCACAAGCTGAATTTCTGAAATATCTTTAAGGATAGTCTTAGTTACAGTGCATTTCAACAATCCAATAGAGAAGTTATTAAAGCATAAATGACTGAAAGTAGACTTTCTCAGTAATTAGGTAGGATTTTAAGTAAGTTGAGATTCTAGACAATGCTCTAAATCCTTTTCCTTTTCAGATGATAAGTATATTTCTTAATTTGCTTGAATGTGTGATAATATAATTGTGATATATTTGAGCACTATCCTGTTTATTTTTCAGAGCAAAATACTGAACTTTAGTCGCCATTTGATAGAAAAACTAAGCATTTCCCCTTTATTTGCATTTTTGTATAATAATAGACACTCACGAAAATTAATCAACTTTCTTTTTTTAACCAAAATCAGGCTGGCATACAAAATTCACAGGGCTCGGGTTCCTAAAATGTAAGAATAAAAATATTTAAACGTGTGCTTTACCAAGTTAAATCTTCAAGCCTAAAGTAATGCAAGAAATGCCATCGTTTGTTATTTTAAGAAATCAAGGAAGAATGGCATTTTGTAGATAAAGTTTAACAGATAGTGAGGTAGAAAGTTGGAAAACAAAAACAGCTTAATAAAAATGTTGTTTCAATAGGGAGAAAAAATAGCAATTAGATCACAAGTCAGTATCAGCTTCTCCTTGGATGTCAAGGCATCTGTAACACCTATAAACACATCTAAAACTCATTTTTTTTTTAAATTTTAAAAGTGAAACCTTCTTAAAACTACCGCAGCTTGTACTGTATAATTTTTGCAAGATCATTCTGAATGCAGAAAATGTGTGACATTTATGTGACTGTATTTGATGACTGGGAGGTGAGGTTACTACATTTTGCAATACTATATGACATCTGGAAAGGTTGGTGGCCCCTATATTAGAGGAATCAACATAAAAAAAATGTCGAGTGCCATAATAACTGCACAGACATTCCCCCTTGCATGTACCTCAGATATTAGGGAAAGGTGGTTTCTATTTTGCAGAAATGATAAATCTGGAATGAGTGTTGCAGCATCTCATAGATTGATACATATAGTGTGTATTAGCTTTCATGGACTATTATCTATCTCATCCTTGGCATTTTTATTGCCAACTTTTTAAAATTAAATCTATGAATAGACAGAGGCTCAGATGTCTGGTGTAGTAGTGAAAGTGCTGGTATAGAAACCAGGAGTGCCGGTATAGAAAGTGCTGGTATAGAAACCAGGAGACTGTGACTTCCAACTTAGGCATGAAAGCCAGCTAGGTGGCTTTGGGACAATCTCTCTCCCTTGGCCCAATTCACCTCATAAGGTTCTTTTGTATTAAAAATAGAAGGAGGAAGGAGTACTAACTATGTTCTCCACCTTGAGCTACTTATAAAAAATAATAATAAAGGTGGGATAAAAACAATCTAATAAACAATAAATAAAAACAACCTACCTTAGCCTGCATAACATACTATAACTTTTTTTTTCAATTAGATACCATTACATGGGTGAAGGGAGGATGTTGAAATAATAGATTGAATGTCAGTTATAAAGCATACTGAGTTAAGATCATTATAGTAAAGACAATATTTGGACAATAGTGTGGCACAATAGGCAACTGACATATCCTCTTAGCCAAGAAAGGTTAGGAAGTAATATCCTACCAAAATCGCATAACTTGTGTATTATGTAGTTGCCTCTATTTTGTTTGTCAAGTATTGTCTATTCCCAATACCTCTGGTCCACCCTATAACAATCCAGTTATATGTTACAATATTAGATCTGTCTTGGGGTAGCATAGAAGTTTAAGTATATAAGTAACTGCTTTCAGACTGTGTACATTTTAATGTCATTATGCCACTTTGACTATATGTGAATCCTAGTTCAACTGACTGCAAGTAATAATATTCAGCCACATTATTTGAAATTACTAGTTCAGAATGTAATCTTGTAGCGAATCATTCTGTATAAAACAAATCCTTAAAATGCTATACTGTTGTGCCTAATTGGACTTGAAGAAGGTTAGTGAATATTTAAAGTGCAACAACTTTCTCAGGCAGTTAGCAATGTTGGGCAGGTGGTAAGAGCTACATAATTTTTCATTAAAACTGGAACAGATTAACATGAATACTGCCTTGGAAAACCCCAAAATAGTGGATAAATGCAGATGTGGGCACAGTTATGTGTAAAATACAAACTTAGACGTTAAACATAAGATAGACTTTTAACTTCAAAGTAAATGTTAGGGATTTAATCAGAGCTTATTTCTACTTACACATGCTTAAGTTGGCAGCCTGAATTTATACAGTTTACACAATAAAGTACCCAACAGCAAATTTTTGGCAGTACCTGTATGCAAAAATGATATTGCTAAGCAAAGCTTATCACCATTACCTTCAATAAATGTGTTAAGTCCGGAGAATAATGGTGCTTGAAGCAATGTATTTCCAACATGTCTTTATTCTCTGACTACAATCTACGAACAACAACAAGCACAGAGGCACGCAAGCCTCTATATATATCCTCAGATCCCCGGGCAATTCCAACCAATAACAAGGCAGTCTTTTCCCGCCTTGCGCATGCGCACAAGGCCGGCGCCGCTCAGTCTGGTCCCGGGCAGCTTTTGCAAATGCCCGGGACTCTTGCATCATCCCGAGCCTGCTTCTGCAGGCACAGGACACAACACCCCTCCCCCCTAGATAAAATAATGCTGCGCCCAACATGGACGCCACCTTTGGTAGAAGGGTGGAAAGGAGCCGAAGTAGCGTGGTGAATCCTGTTGGCTTGTAGAAACCCTTCTGTCGACCCAGGCAAATCGCAGCGATGTGGCCTGTCTTTCCGCACGCTCGGCAAATGGCAGAATGGAACCGACATTCCGCTTGCTTGTGGCAACCACCGCATCCGAGGCAACGAAGCTCAGCTGGGCCCTTGTCCTGACAATCTTTGGACCTCCTCCCAGCTGCTTGGTAAAGCTTGTCCACCTCTTCTTCAGGATCTTCTTCCGAATCCTCTCGCACGTCTTCCTGTGAATGGTGGCGGTCTCTAGAGTGCTTCGACTAGGCCGCATGTTCTTGACTGCCCCACCTGCAGTTTCTTCTGCTGTAACCTCTCGCAGAGCATCTTCCTTGGTGAACAGCTTCTGCTGTAAGTCTCTGTTCCTCAGTCTGCACACAAAACGATCACGCAGTCTTTCCTCTAAGTCCTTGAAATCACACGGTTTAGCTGCTCTTCTCAAAGCTGCAATGTATTATTTTGCTGATTCCCCAGCTCGCTGATCCCTCAGTTCAAATGTGTGCCTCCAAGCAATGACAGATTGCTTTGGCTGGAAGTGATCCTTCAAAACTTTCTTCAAATCGGAGTATGACACCGTTTCTAGCGAGGCCGGGGCGATTAGGTTCTCGGCGATCTCAAAGGCGTCTTGCCCACAAACGCACAACATTGTGGCAGCCTTTAGACCTTCTTCCCTTATCTGGTTTACGCGGAAGTAAGTCTCGACTCTTGCAACGTAAGATTCCCACTTCTCGGGGTGAGAGACATCGAATTCCGCTAAACGCCCAATTTTCGCCATGATCGAGGAACAGGGTTTTCTTCAGCTGCACGCACCCTCCAGCGATTCCGTACTGGCAGGATAAACGCTGACTTCAACGCTGTCGTTCCTCTTCCGGACTTCTTTGGGTGAGTCTTCAAGCTTCTCTAGCTATATAGACTGCATCCCACCTTCGTCGCCAGTGTTAAGTCCGGAGAATAATGGCGCTTGAAGCAATGTATTTCCAACATGTCTTTATTCTCTGACTACAATCTACGAACAACAACAAGCACAGAGGCACGCAAGCCTCTATATATACCCTCAGATCCCCGGGCAATTCCAACCAATAACAAGGCAGTCTTTTCCCGCCTTGTGCATGCGCGCAAGGCCGGCGCCGCTCAGTCTAGTCCCGGGCAGCTTTTGCAAATGCCTGGGACTCTTGCATCATCCCGAGCCTGCTTCTGCAGGCACAGGACACAACAAAATGCTTTGTGGCTTCATTGTGGCACAGGGATATTCCAGGGAATGATGACTGAAGAACATCCAAAGGTTATGGCAAGAATATATCTTCCCAGTAGGATCTAGGCTATTCCAGTTGCCCAGCTAAAGCAAGCAGGAACTTACATTGGAAGTTCACTTTAGTGACAATGTCAGTGGCACCAGTTCATATTGTTCAGCAGAAAACATCCTGTACTTTTGCTAAGAAAACTACATGGTAAAATGATTGACAATATAGGATCCCTCAGGTAAAAATGCAATCAACATACTACTGAGGAAATGCTGAGGACCTTTTGGATACTAATTATGTTTATGACATAGCTAAATTAAAGCCTTTGGGACATCTAGATGCTGATGTTGCCATACAGGGGGAAAAAATCCAAAACTGCAAAGGCAAAATTGCAGTGGGAAATGGAACATAAGCAGCATGAACATAGGAAAGTTCAATTCAGCTAAAGATGAAATTAAACAATTACAAATTGACAACTTATCTTACGCATCAGTGAATTGAGATGAATTGGATATTTTCAGTCAGATAACACTGTTTATTGCACAATACATGAAAAACAGAGAAGTTGCTTTTATAGTTGCTTTTATAGTTAGGAAAGATATAGCAAAAGCAGTAAAATGCAATCAATGACCAAATTATTATTATCAATTAAACTTCCAATCATCCAAGTTTATGCTCCAATCACTAATACAGAAGAAGAGGAGGCTGATGAGCTTTATAATCAAGTTAAATTTGACATTGATGGAACATGCAATTCTAATTGCAGATTGGAATGCCATAGTTGGAAATATTAAAGAAGAAAATATATTTGGATTATATAGCTTAGGTAATTGAAATGAAGCAGGAGAATGGCTTATCAATTTCTGTTAGTGCTGTAATTTCTTCATAGTTGTCTCCAAACAACCAAAGTCGTGCCTCTGTACACGGATATCAACAGATGCATAAAAATTAAATGTACTACATTATTGCCAAAAGGAATTGGAGGACCTCAGTTATGCTATATAGTCAATATAGTTGACTACAGATCCCGGGGGGGGGGGGGGTGTCAGTTTCCACAAATACAATATTGAGCATCTACCCATCATTTTCAAGAAGGACATTAAAAATTGCATTGAAGTTCTGTATGTCATTTATAGAAAACCAGAGGAATTATGGAATGAACTTAATGTGAAAGGAGAATGCCAAAGATGAAAAAGCAGAAGAAAGAAATCTAAAAGTCAGAATAAACCATGGAAATTTTCAAGAAGAGAACAAAAGCCAAAGCCCACAAAGAGAAAAATCTCTGAAAAGAACTTAATATAAGACTTTCAGATAGCAGAGACGCAAAGTAGTATCGCAACATATATAAAGACATTGGGGATGAAAACAGGCATGAAAAACAAGGAAAATCTTCCAAAAGATATCAACAGAAGAATCAGAAAAGATTTAATAAACCAGTGGGCAGCATCCTGGGAAGGTCAATCTACATCCCAATACCAAAAAAACACCATTCTTAATTTCTCATGGTAGCAAAAATAGCAATACCCTGCCCTATGCTGATGACACTATTTTGACAAACCAAATAAAAGGATCTGCAAACTCTAATAATAAAAATCAAGGAGCATAGTGAAAAATGGAACTAAAATTAAATATAAGGAAACAAATAATACAAATAATAATGAGCCTCAGAACTGACAATCTAAATAGCTTTTGTCTTTAAAATCAATCATCAATTGTAAAGAAACGAGCGGTCAAGACACTGAAGGTTAGCACGTGGTAGAGCAGCCATGAATACCTCAGAAAAGATATTCAATTTCCATGATGTGTCTGTATAGGTCGTCCTTGTTCAGTAACCACAATTGGGATTGGCAACTTGGTTAAGTGGAGTAGTTGCTACATGAAACTGTGACTGTTCCTATGATCTTACTTCAGCTTCCATTTGCTTTACAGGGCTGCAAAGGTCATAAATAGAAGTTCCAAAGTTACTTTTTCATCCCCACTGTAAATATGAATTATGATTAAATGAGGCAGTCTCCAAATAAGGACTACAAAGATTAGAAGAACGCAAGCAAAGATATTTGGCATGACACTCTATGGAAGCAAAAGTTGGAATTTGAAGAAGCAGGATTGGAGAAGACTGTTGAGAACATCATGGACAGAGGAGAAAGCAAACAAAACAGATCATCAAATCAGTCAACCCAGAGTTCTCACTCAAGGCACAAATGATCCTGGTGAAATTATCCTACGATGTATTGGACACATTATGTAGAAGACATAATGTAGAAGACTAGAATGCTGGGGAAGGTTGAAGAAAAGAGAAGAGGATGACCAGCAGCAAAAAAAGGTGGACTTAGATATACTGGCCATGAGTGCACCAATGGAAGGTCAGGAGCAGTTAGAGATAGATTGTCATGGAGAAAATCTATTATGTGGTTGTTAAGAGCTGACACCTACTTGATGGCACATTATCAGTCAAAATGTAAAGATACCCAAAATGTTTATCCTGTTTTGAAAGGAAGTAAAAATGCTTTTTCATGTTTTTAAGGGATGAATTTTTAATTACAGAATCACAAAAGGAGGAATTATTACTCAGTTACATGGTCTAAATGATTCCATACTCTACGACATCTCTAAAAATTGCCTTGTATATGGATATTAATGATACCATGAGAAGCTTAAAAAGACAAGCCTGGAATAATAAATGCAGTTTAAATTAGCTCTCATTCTTAAAGTTCATATTGAAAAGTGAATGCTATCAAATTGCTAAATAAGATTTTCTGGCAATAATCATCATTACTTCTGTAAGAGTATTTATTATTACTTCGAAATATATCAGCCAGGATATATTTATTAGCAGTCTCTGTTGATCTACTAAACCATTTGTTTTTGGTAATAGACTGCATCTGAAACTATTTCATTTTATATGCCTCCCCCCATATTTGGAATACAGATGTGCAATTTTCAGAATGCAGTACCAAATTATTGTTTCATGTTGCATTCATTACCTCCCATGTATTCACTTAGTTCATCTATAAACCATATTCTCTCTATCTTGGAGCCCCATGCAGCTAATACAGCATTCTCAGAAAACCCTCCATCCAATTAGCTTCGGCACAGTGACTATATGATATGCATTTCAAACAAAGCACACACAGTAGACGCTGTTGGTCTAAATGCCTATTTTATTTGGATAATTACAAAGCCACAATGAGAAATGACGACTGTGAAGTTCTCACCGACTGAAAATTGCAAAAACAATGCTCCTTATTTTGCTTATTCATTTATTAAATGTAATTCTGTATACAGACTGTTTAGCTATCAAGATACACTAGCAAGGTGTGTGAAATTTCGTGGTAATTGGTATTATACCACTAAATACACAAAGACATTTATTTGTATATTAATGGTATATTTTTTAAAAAGCATTTATGCAAAGCATTTATGCTCAATTGGATGAAGCACTATTGACCCTACTAACAAATTATGAAACCTATATTGTTTTATTGAAAACAGAAAAGAAGAAAAAGGAAACTTTGTAAATGGGGTTCTGGTTATTGACCTCCACCAGATATCTCACTGCTGTGACTCTAAGGAGGGGGGAATATTTGATATCAATATCAGGTAAGGACAATTCAATTTAAGTCTTAATTAACAGAGAATTCAATTGTCTCAGTCTGGCATAAAGACTAGAGAAATTCGCCAGCATGAATTTAATTCTTATTACTCTGTCTGCTCCTGAGGCTTAAATAGCAAGCAATTCCTCTGCCTTTGATGACAAAAACATTAAGAAGGGAAAAAAGCAGAAAGCAGCATTATTACTGTTTCAGACATTTATCTCAAGGTTATGCGATCAAATGACCCGCACATTGGAAAAATAGATGAAAAAAAACATTACCTTAATATTATGCAATGATACTCGGTAATTATGGTGGATACCGCCTTTACTAAAATTCCTCATGCTTTGTGTAGATTTTCCTTCGTTACTTGTGTTCAATATATGCTGATGAAAACAGCTTTAAATGTTGTTTCATAGATAGCACTGTTTGCTTTCCATAGAATTTCTCCCCATCATTTCCCTTTACTGTTAATCTGACTGTTTTCCCCTTATGATCTTGTGGATAAAAGAATCATAGCTGCTAAGTTGCAGGCAACTTCTTCTACAGCTAGTTCACACCTTGGGGTTTTCCAGGTCTGCCTTTATCTGTCAGATGTTGCCAAGATGTTGGATATTGTTTGTCTCTGAACTTTTGCACTTTCATTCTTTTCTGTCCAGATCAATTATAGGATTGGCCATTACACAGCAGAAACTAGAGGACTACCCGTTTTTTGCCTTTTCCCTGGTAACCTGCCATAAGGGACATGTGCTTATGAGTAAGCAAAAGAAAAAGAAAAAGTGGGATGGAAGTCAGCATAATTAACAGGCTTTTTTTAAAAAAAAACAACAACAACACCTTATGCATAGATTGCAGAGGAGGCAAAGGCAGTGAGGAAGGTTGATGCAATGTCATTTTTATAGCCAAGAAACAAAAATCACTCAGCATAAGAGATGGACCAATCAGTTTGTTACCAGTCCATATACCCAGTGGTGGGATTCAGCTGGTTCGCACCACTTCGGCAGAAATGGTAGCTAATTTTTGGTTGCCCAGGCCCAGAATGGACTTCCAGAAATGGCATCCACACAGAGAATTGGTTGTTCACATATTTGAATCCCACCACTGCATATACCTGATCTGGACTGTACTGGCCTGCTTAACAGATTTGGACTGCAAAAATCCTGAAGACAGCAGGTTAGAAATAAAGAGAAAAAGCTCATGTTCTTTGCTGCTTTCTGTGATTATCTGAATTTTGCAGTCCCGATCTGGCAGCCCTATTGCTTATGACTCTGTTGCACATGTTTTCCCATTATTCTCATTCTGTTTCATAATAACAGGAAAGAAGCAGAGAAATTATAAAATTTCCACAATGCTCTGCCATATTACAAAATTAATAAATATGCTTCCTCTAAAGATTGCCTTTAAAAAAAATATTGGTATATCTGAGCCATAGGAATGTATCTGTATGTATTTGTCTGAGTAGGTACATAAAAATTTGGGAGGGGGGGAGGTAGGGAGGGAAAGAAGGAGGAAGGAAGGGTGAATGTGGGTTGTGTAAAAGCCAATCAAATCAGTTTAGGTCAGCATTCTTAAACATACTCTATAATTCCATCCATTTAATTTCATAATACTTTCCAACATTAGATTTTCCTTGGATTTGCCTTGTCATTCTCCAAATGACCAGCCCCAATACTGAGCAGAAAATGGTCTCCTTAGCTATTTCATTTAGGCTTATGAAACAGCAGTAAAAGGTTCATTAATTCAGCTGTAATGACTATATCTGCTTTTGCCAAAGATGGAGAAATACTTTAAATAACTTGGGTAGCTCTTGGCAACTATGCATTTTGATTTGGATAAAGGGAGGCTGCTCTGTCTAATGAAGCACAATGTCTTGAGTTCAACATGATTTTTCAATTCTATCATCTTACTTTTACAACCATGCTAAATATTTCCCATATGAGACACATGTTCATGGATATATGTTCAGATATTGCTCCTTTTTTCTAGCCCCAAAACATTTAGACTATATATTGGAGAAGAAAAGATAATCCTAGACCATAAAATTATGTTAAAGGATATGGATTTTTCTTTTTTATCTAAGTATTGTGAAAGGACAGTCTGGAAATGATCATTTGAGCAAATTAACATTTTTTTTAAAGAAGTTTGTTTAGCTTATTCAAAATCCACCTACCATCATGGAGATTAATTACGTTCTTGTTCTGATGAATTAAAATATACATCTATTCAGCAACTGTCATTATTTGAAGTTATTAGCTTATCTTCCCTTTATTCTTAAAATAATTGTATGATATGGCATGATTAAGTTGCTTTATAATGGCTTCGCTCCACATTTATCTTACTTCAGATTATTCTTACTAGAACTATAGAACAAGATGGCTCAAGGCAGGCCATTATTATGTAAATCAAAACCCAGAGAGTTATTTCAACTTTGCAGAAGTAGGATTCACATTTACCTAAATCCTGCAGCGAGAGATCCATTTGGTGTACTTTCACTATAAAATTGGTATCCTGCATTTTCACAATTTTAATAATATTTATTATTTATCTTTGCAAATTTGTCCTTGGAACAATGCATGAGGATGGATATGCAACTGTTACTTCAAACAAAAAACCCATGTTTGACTTTGACTCTTCTTTGCTATATTTAAAAATGGAACGGTTTTAGATGACATCATCATAACATATATCTTCTTTCTTGGTACAGTACAATATTGTCCCATGCCCCTCTTTCCCAATTGTACTGCTGAATTCTGTAGCCTTTTTCAACAACACTAACAGCAACAAAAAAACAAAAACTCTGCATAATATATAACTTTTTCTCACATTGGATGTCATGTGTTCAGGTTACTTTCAGGAACAGTTCTTCAGATGCTATGTGTCCTCAGTTAGTCACGTAGACACATGAGCAATGGGGTAGGGGTGATAAAGTCCTATGGGTGAAATTATCTTCTCAGATAAACAAAGGATACTTATGCTGAGGATGTTTAATATTGTCAAGATGGAAGAAAAATTAATTTGGTTCACACATTAATGTGAATATGCTCAATTCATATTTCTCCAAACTATTAATGACCTTAATGTTTTAGCTATTTTTTTTAACTGTGTACAATTTGCAATGCCAAAAATGTACATAGACATATATTTTTGACTATTTCCCCCCAAAATCCACTCGTTGGATGAACAAAAATTGCTTGCAAAGTCTTTACTACAAAATGCAAATAAACTTACAGTTTTATATATTACAGTTTATGGAAAATATATACAAAATGTGTATATTAAGAAAAAAAATAGAAAAACACATTCAAAGTTTAATAAAGGTTACTTTTCAAATTACAAGATACTTTTTTATCATGTTTGGAGAAATAAGAAATTTAGCAAAATTCAAAGTGACAACTTCCTCTGTTTTGGTTAAAATATTTGTAACTTATGGTTTATTTATATATTTCACTTTGGGTTGAATTGCACATAAAAGTTGTTTGATTGTAAATTGAACGTAAAGATTTTTTAAAAAAATAAATGCATTTTATCATATTGATATTGAGGTTATTGTTATGTTGGCCTATTTTTGTTTGGTAGTTTTTTTTATTGTGTAGATTGCAAGTTACCTTAACGTAATTTCCTAAAAGACAGTTTCCAATAAAGAAAGAAGCTGAATTATAAAGTTCAAGGTATTCAATTCAGACTCTTTTGACTTGAAGAAAAGCAAAAAAAATTAAAAATATCACATGTGTAATCAGCTCATCAAGGAAAAATGTCTGTGTTTTGCAAATGGCCTCTTTCAATAAATCTCAGCATTTATTCCTTTGTTTAGCGATTCCCTCCTACTTCATCAATTTCAATTTACAAGCTCAGGTACAAATGAGCTTTGTATAGTCTCAGTATACCCTGCCGTGCATCTGTTGAATACCACAATAATTTGTTAGCCTTTAAATGACATTTCATTTAATTATTTCAAGAATATAATCTACAATTAAGATCTGAATCTGAATAAATAAACAGATAAAAACCTCTTTTCAATATTTACCAAATACAGATGAAGAGAATCTGCCTGTCCAAAAGAGCATAACAAATCTTAAATAAATAACATAATAACAATAATAGTAAAGTTGGAAGGGACCTTGGAAGTCATCTAGCCCAACCCCTACTCAGGCAGGAAACCCTATACCATTTCAAATGGCTGTCCAGTCTCTTCTTAAAAACTTCCAGTGTTGGAGCATTCACTGATTATGGAGGCAGGTTGTTCCACTGGTTAATTGTTCTAACTGTCAGGAAGTTTCTCCTTAGTTCTAGGTTGCTTCTCTCCTTGATTAGTTTCCATCCATTGCTTCTTGTCCTGCCTTCAGGCACTTTGGAGAATAGCTTGACTCCCTCTTCCTTGTGGTAACCCCTGAGATATTGGAACACTGCTATCATGTCCCCCCTCGTCCTTCTCTTCATTAAATTAGACATACCCAATTCCAGCAACCGTTCCTTATATGTTTTAGCCTCCAGCCCCCTAACCATCTTTGTTGCTCTTCTCTGTACTCTTTCGATAGTCTCAACATCATTTTTACATTGTGGTGACCAAAACTGGATGCAGTATTCCAAGTGTGGCCTTACCAAGGCATTGTAAAGTAGTATTAATTCTTCATGTGATCTTGATTCTATCTCTCTGTTAATGCAGCCTAGCAGTGTGTTGGCTTTTTTGGCAGCTGCAGCACACTGCTGGCTCATATTTAAGTGATTGTCCACTAGGACTCCAAGATCCCTCTCACAGTTACTACTATTGAGCAAGGTACCCCCTATATTATACCTGTACATTTCTTTTTTCTTGCCTAAATGTAGAACCTTACATTTTTCACCGTTGAATTTCATTTTGTTAGATAGTGCCCAGTGTTCAAGTCTGTCCAGATCCTCCTGTATCTTAAGCCTGTCTTCTCAAGTATTGGCTATTCCTGCCAGCTTGGTGTCGTCTGCAAATTTGATGAGTTCCCCATCCATCCCCGGGCATTTCGAGAAAATGCCCAAGAATATATGTAAGATTCCCAACTAATGTATATTACTGGACAGCATGGATGTCAAACCAATCGTTTGCAAACTGGATGCAAAGAAGCTTTAATGTGCAAAACCAAGGTCTCCTCCAATAAAAGTAGTAGCCCTTTCCCTTCTTTTCTATAATGATTTGCTCTAGTAACTCTATAGACAAAGACTCTAAAAGCTATCTCCTACATATGCCCAGTAAAATAAGAGTTTATACAAATCCCTAAGGAGAACTAAAGATGATATTTGTTCATGCAAACTCATGTTCAGAGGCTGACTTTATTTTTTCACACAAGCAGTAGTTACTTACAATGGCTGTTCAGGCTGCCATTTGCAGATGGAAATCATGAATATATTCACGCACCATCAGACTGAAATAGTGGTTGGAGTCTCCCTGAAATAGGACTCATTTTTTAAAAAAGTTATTGAATGAATTCTCTGTATAAAAAGGGTTCAGATTTCATACACTTTGTTAAAAATTAATGTACTAACTTTTTAGAAAAGTTCCAGATATACACATTTTACTATAATTGTTTCATTATTTTTAATGAAAAAGAAGAACCAGTGGATTTTTTTCAGAAATCTTCCCCTCTCTGATTTGATAAAATACAAAGCAAATCATAGCTAAAAGTGACCGATTAGCATTATCTGAAGAAAATTATTTTCACATCACATCACAATATCTTTTCACAAACCATCAATCTTGTTTAACATCTTATGGGTATATATGTTATATTAGGGAAAAAAATTAGGGAAAAGACTAGTATGAAGAAACAACTGTATGTATATGTGTATATGTATAATATCTGAAACAGAAAATATAAACACCAAAGTTTACAAGTGCACAGATGGGCGGGGGGCACTGTGTTCAGAACACAGTGAGTTTCATGTATGCACTGAAGGTGGATATATAGCTTTTTTAAAACAAAATTCTCAAAGAAATGTCTTTCTAGTTAGAGACCTGCAGAAATATTTTTCTCCACTGATCAATTCATATTTACTGTAGATAGGATTTGCAAGTGTGTTTGTTCTTACACTCATATTAGATAAACACATATTAATTTCAAATTTATTTCCCCATCACAGATATGGTCAAGAATTCAGTGTACAGTATCTCCTAGTCCCAAAATTAAGTCCAGATCCCCAAACTATTTAAATGTAGAGCATGTTTTACAATTCATTCCAGCACAACCCTATCAAAAGTATGCACTGATTTCAGTGGAAAAATATCTGACAGACCAAAATCCATAAATTTAGATTTTGGTTAACCATACCAGCATGGCTTGTTTTCTAACTAACATTCTTACTGAATGTTGCCAACTGGACTGAGAACCTAGTTAAATTATGTGAACATGACAGCAGTCATTTTTGTAGTTGTTCAGATTCATACCCGGTTTTTTTCCTCCAGGAATTCAATAAGGTTACATGGGAATCTCCTTCATTTTATTCACACACACACAAAACCTGTGAGGTGTCAGGCTATTATTTTTCCCTTGAGAGCAATATGTGAACCAGATCAATATATTTCCCATACTTTCCTTTCTTGGTATTTTTCTTTGAATGGCTTCAGTGACACAATCCAGATTTCAAACAATAACTTCCTAAATGGTATACTGTTTTTCTGGTAGGACAAGAGAAAAAAATTATTTTGAAATAGTGAGAAATTTTTTACCATGGACCCAAAATATAAAGACAAAATTTGTGAGGATTTCTGAAACTTTTGTCAGTATGCTGATAAGATGGCTTGTGGAGACAAATGGTTAAGGAAAAGGTTGAGGAGCATCTGTTGAAAATGTTTTGGTATATTGTGTCTTGACTTGATAAAGGAGGCTGAAATGGTTCATTTCCACTCTAACGATTCTATGAAACAGCTAAATCAGTTATAGGAGTAGCTTTCTGTGGGAAGTGTAATATCCACACTATTATCAACAGTTCATTGGTCTGTAAAGAGATTTTCCATTAACTGTTATTACTGAAGATTAATTGTGGACATGTACACAGCTACTTTCCAGCTACTTAAAGAAATGACTTGTGAGTCAGAAGAAAATGGGTCCTGTTATATTTTTTTCTTTATTTTTAAGAAAGGTAAACATCAATTTGGGGAAGGAAAAAGGCCCTTTTTTGCTTAGTTTAGAAACAGTCCATAAATCCCTCCCCACCTTAAACAAGCCCCACATTTACCATGATAATGTGATGAGACACCAATAAGCTTATTTGCATATACATAATTATCACTTGCCATATCAATGGTCATGTCTATGTATCCCTAAGACCAGGGGTCTTCAAACCTGGCCCTTTTATGACTTGTGGACTTCAACTCCCAGAATTCCTCATCCAGGCATAAAAGGACCAAGTTTGAAGACCCCTGCCTGAGACCCATTGTGGAACTACCTTTTTATAACAGTTTATATTACTTCAACATTCTCACACTCAACTGCAAGTCATGAAGCTGATTGTGGCTTGTGTTAGCCATTTTCACAGTTGTGCTTTGTTATCTGCCATGATACAAAAACAGAGGAAACTGCGCAGCTCAGCTCCCACTAACTTTCCCACTAACTTCAAGGACCCAAGAAACTGTTGCTTTAGAATTTTTTAAATTGAGCATCGTTTATATATGTTTGGACTCTTGTTTCCAGAATTTTGGGGAATTAACATGGCCAAAGAGTCACAACAACCATATATCAGAAAAGCTTAACTTTACTTCCTAAGGCCATGATACAAAAACTGACATATAGAGGAATGGATAATGTGTGGATCAGATCTCAAAGCAAGGCTATATAGATCTTTTTTTTTCAGATCCAAATGTTGATTCCCATGTTTGTGAGTTTAAAGTTTTTGTCTTGTGTTTGCTTCCATGAAACTTTGTATTTGCCTAATTCATTTTGCCTGTCTAAATGAAAGAAGACATTCACTTCTCACTTGATTCATTTGGGAAGAAATCATGTTTCTTCTCATCTACAAAGTGCAAATAGAGGCCATCACCAGAGACTTAATGTTTGACCCATTATGCCTTGTTATTTTTAGCTAGAGTGCACATTTCTGACAAACCTCATATCACACATAAAATCAGCGCCTGCATGGTGGGAGAAGCTCTGTTAAAAATCATTACAGGACACAGCTTAGCTGGGAGATTATTTTTATAGCATTTCATTCCATGGTCTTCTGCTGGAGGAAAAAAAAATCTTTGAGGGAAAAAGACACCTCCGTGGATTTGTTATATCCTTTAAAACAACCCTGCTTATTTGCAAGTGGATAGTGATGAAAAGGAATTACAGGGTTATTGTAACCAGTTGAGGCAATTCAAGCGCCATAACAACTTCAACTGAAGCAATTTATAAGAACCAGATGGTGTAGCTTTGGTGGCTATGAAAAACTGAGGGGGAAAGTCAGTGAAGCAAAATTCATCTCAGGCCATAAACGCTCTGTGGCCTTAGACAAACTACAGTTCTTTCACTGATTCATATGCATCAATATTGCTAGCTAACTATTGGGTTGAACAATCAGTGAATGCATGTGAAATGTTCTACAAATACAACATTATTTACCAGTATATAACATAACTGATCACATAAAAAGCAAATTTGGTGAAAACAAAAAGGCACCATTTCTGCATTTTGGTGGGACTTAATTGGTGGAACAAAAATGCAAAACAGCCAAGAGCATATTTTTATGGGGCTGGACACAAATGATTAATTTTCTGGCTTCAGGTGGGCTATGTTTTGTTGCTTGTTTAATAGCATTGGACCTATTTTAGGCATATACTATACTTTCCACACTTTCTGTCTTGACCTGATTGAGTTCTTTCTTACCATATGTTTTTCAAACTAAAGAAGGTGGGAGACAAACATAGCTCTAGAGCAGGGATGTCAAACTGCCGGCCCATGGGTCGGACACGTGTTGTGGAAGCCACGCCCACCCCATTGCCAGCAATGGCAAAACCGTCCCGTGACGTCACGAGTTTACATGTTTGCTCTAGATCAGTGTTTCTCAACCTCGGCCTTTTTAAGATGTGTGGACTTCAACTCCCAAAAAGTTCCCCAGCCACTATAGGTTACATTGCATTCTCACAGAGTAATGCATGCATATATATTATAAATAAAGCCTATTAATTCTTGGCCTGTGCTGATCTTCAATTCCATAATCACGAGCTAATATTACCAAATAGTCTCCTGGCTGGAAATCATAGGAATGCAAAACCAACTTGAAAACACTGTTGGCTATAGATGAACTACACATTACAGGTATTCCTTCTGCTACAACCACTCATTTGGGAACCAATCATTCAAAATTATGATAGTGTCAAACAAGGGGGACTTATGACTGCAAAGTTGTTGGCTATTGCTATGTCCCTGCAGTCATATGAGCATGCTCTGGGTGCTTAATTCCCAGCTTGCAATTATATTTCAGTGAGCAATGGTCATGTGATCATGATTTCCAACATTTCCTGCCAGCGTTCCACAAGCAAAGTCAATGGGGAAGCCAGCAGGAAGTTAGAAATTGTCCCTGCTTCTTTTATGTGTGTCTGCCTACAGCACGTCCCTGCCCATTGTGGCATGTCCATCCAACCTCCTGTGCTTTATATCATGTGGCACACTACCCTCTCATAACTTTCACCCACCAGACTGCTTACCTGGCATTTCCACTTGTCCCTTTTAAGGGTCTGTGTAACTTGGGGATATGATGGCAACAGGGACTGCTAGGAATGTTCTCACTAAGTGATGTGATCATATAACATTGCACTTTATACCTGCATCACTTAGAGATGAAAATTCCAGTCTCATTTGCTGTCATAAGCTGAGGACTATCTACAGAAGTCACTATTTCTCAGAACAACTTTCTCATCAGAGTTGTTTTGAGGGTTAAAAATGGGAAATCTTCATGTAAATCAGCTCAAGGAATGATGGAATATAAATGGAACAAATAAATAATATGCCTTTTTAGGTCTCCATTGAAGTTGTTTGTTTGTATTTAGATGTTAAAGCAGCCATTTGGCTCCAATTTGAAATACACTCATAAACCAAACTGAGGCCTCCCATCAGTTCACTGGCCACAAAATTGCCACACTGATTCTCTCTTTTCCCTGAAGAATGCAGATATTATTAACCTCAGAGTCCCTTTGTGGCAGACAGAAGCATGGGGAGAGATTTCCTGCAGAAATGCAACATATTTGGACATTAGCCAAGATTGAGAGTCCATTCCAAGTTGGCTGTTTTTTCTTCTGAAGAAAGGGGGCTAATTTAAGGGCATTTTTAAAGGAACATTCAACCTATACTTTTAATGCCAAGTATACACGTTAACAAATTTCTTGGGTAAGCAATAGCTTCTCATCACCACCTCATGCATAGATGGTACAGTTCCCTGAGAAGAAAAAGGCAATTCAGGAAAACCGTTTTATCACACATCTGTACTAGACCTACCATAACTACCTGCTGAGCTCATGCCAGGAGGTTTAGAGTTTAATTTGAATTAAATTTGGACAAAAAAGATCGTCTTCTCAACTGGGTTTCATTCAATTTCTTCCCTATTCAAGTTTTGTCTGCAGTCTTGCTGAGACATCACAAAGCTTCAATAAGGTGTTGCTCCTGGCAAACCTTGAAACCTGTTGGAAGCTTTAGAAAAAAGAAAAGGAGAAATCTCTGCTTGCTTTGCCCAGAAGTAAAATTATTTAGACACCCACAAGTTACCCAGAGCAGCACCATCTGACTGCGATGTTAATGAGATAAATGAAAGCCCCACTGGGAGCTTTCATAATTATAGGGTGAAGAGCTTATCTTTTCTAGGACCTTCACTTCAGGCTTTAAAACGACTGTTTTAAAGCTGGGTGGGGGTGGCAGTGATTTTGTAAGTCTACTTACAAATGTTAATTAAACATTTCTTTGGAATATTGCCCTCTATTAATAGGTCAGGTAAATAGGGAATTGCAATGACAGGCACACATCATTGTTAGCCCTATTCCTGGGAGAAATATAATATATTCCTTTCCAAATCCTTAGCCATCCAAAAACATACTTACTGTTCTGGCATTAAACTGATGCTGCAGTTAGCAAAGCACAGAGGCATTTGGGGTTATCAACATTTAAATATTTATAAATCAATAGCTACCTTTGTGGTTTGTTCTCAGAAGTTTCACATATCACATCACAAATTGATGTCTTTCCTCCATGGACTTTTTTTTTCCCCCTAGAAAAAGATTTCACAATTTTTTTCCCTATATGAATATTAAGTTTAGACAAAAAAGCTAATATTTTATAGAATTTTTAATTCTAAATTATTGTTTCAGAACTCCAAAGGTGGTACAATGATTCTTCTTTTCCCTTTTCTCAATCTTTTCCCTTCTCAGAAGGGATCCAGAATCTTTACAAGAGGTGTTTAAACTAGTTCCTTCTCATGTCTCTCCCTATAAGCACAGAGCAGAACACAGCCTTTTATTCTCAAAGTAAACCTCTGAGGAAAATTAAATTAAGATATATTGGGCTGATTCAAAGTTCTTCTAGGGTAACACCCAACCGTGCATGATAGATATGTTTATAGGTTTATAAAACATGGAATAAGAACTGACAGAAAACCTAATTTAAATTTATACAGCAATCCAGCCAAATATTCTTAGTGCCCTTGTAGAACCTACCAATAATATTTGCCCAGATTCTGATTTTTTTTTAAAAAAACCAACAACAACCATGTAACCTGACATATCGAGCATCTTCTTGCAACTAAATCTAACCACCCATTTAATTCCTCAATTTGGCACATTCTGGGGGCATTTGGTGGCACTGAAATTATAGGCCTCTACTCACCAGTACTGAGGAACCCACTGAGAGCAGATTCCACCAAAACAGAGAAGACATAGTCAAATGTATTTTATCAGCACTTCTCAAGCCTCAGGCCAGTTTCCATGAGAATCAGCTGCTTCTGTGGCAAATGTGGACTTCCTTTCCACCACATGACCTTAGAGCCTTTCTTTTTAAGGGTTGATTAGATTCTAAATTCCGTTTAGCCCATCCAGAAGGGAATTTTGAATGTGTGTGTGTTCCCACAATCTAACATTTAATAGGAGTGCTTAGAAAAGCAATTCCCCTCTCGCAAAGAATGGAGAGAGAGAGAGAGAGAGAGAGAGAGAGAGAGAGAGAGAGAGAGAGAGAGAGAGAGAGAGAGAGAGAGAGAAATCATTAGTATACAATGAAATTATTTCAGATCAGTGTGAGCCAGTGATGTAAGACACCTCCAATCAGACTTTGTGCCAGCTTGAAATCAGATTGCATGACTTCAATTCATTTAGAATGCTGAGCATTTTTTTTGGGGGGGGGGGATGTTAGTTGGCAAAGCTGGTTGCTAACTGCAGCTTACAATATTATATTTACTATATACAATATTACAGGTAGTCCTTGACTTATGATCACAACTGAGCCCCCAATTTCTCTTGCTAAGCAAGGCAGCTGTTAAATGAATTTTGCCCCATTTGATAACCATTTTTTGTCACAATTGTTGACTGAATCGCTGCGGTTGTTAAATGAATCATGCAATCTGGCTTTGACTTTGCTTGTCAGAAATGCCTGGGAAGGTTACAAACAACATTACCCGGAACAGTGTCATAAATACATGCCAGTTACTAAATGTCTGAATTTTGATCACGTGATCATGGGGATGCTGAAACAGTCATAAGTGCAAAAACCGGCCATAAAGTCACTTTTTTCAGTTACTAAACAAAATGGTTGTAAGTCAGGGACTACCTGAATGGCTTTATGATGAGGATGATTTTTGTCTGTGCCTCCCACTCTGACTCAAGCTTTCTTTTGCCTCACTTCTCAAGCTTGTTCTCATTGCCTGATATTTAAAGCATATTTTCCTCTCTGTCTTACTCCAACCACTACATACAACCATGGTTACAGGTATTAGGAAAAGTGCCTGGTTGCAAATATTCTGGCATGCTGTCCTTTCACCACAGTTCATCTTATATGCAACAGAGTGTGAATGGGTTTACTAGCTATCATATCAAGCAGTTAGATTTTCTGAAGATATCGAGAGAAATGCACACAAGATGCTTGAAAACGTGCACAGGAGGTTTGTTCTAGGGAAGGGTTTTTGGTCACTCTAGGACAGGGGTAGGCAACCTTGGCTCTTTTATGACTCGTGGACTTCAACTCCCAGAATTCCTGAGGTTGCCTACCCCTGCTCTAGGATCAGCAGTGGTTTGAAGAAATTCTGATTAGGCTCATGAACTTCTCAATCCTCAGGGCCACCAAGGAGGCAGAAGTGAAGGTAATCACTGGTTTGCTTCATATTGTTTTGTGATGGATTAGGAGTAAAAAGTATTATAGAAATTATGATAAAGGCAAGATCTCCGGGGTTAAATTCAGTAATACTGCCCTGATGCTCAACTCTTGTAGGACTCAGAGAAATTAAGTTCTCATAAGCTTTCTCAAAGAATCAGGACAATAAAAGGTTCCTCCACTTCAGATCAATCTCTACAAAGAATAGACAATTCTTTGTCTATAAGGAGTCATTTATACTTTCAGAAGAAGCTCTCTGGATCCAGTCCATTTATGGGTTCCCCATTAAAATGCATCTTACTTACAAAGATGGTCTTCTTCTTTTTTACTTAATTACAGCCATTTGAATGGTGTGTTTTTAAAATGCAACATGATTGGAAAGCTGCCAAAACTAACTTCAGAAACAAGGATTGTGTATTGACAGATTACAGTTCTTTGAGTTCTTTTGTTCTCCAATTACTACAGTAAGTGTTAAGTGGAGATGAAGCATTTGCTGGGCTATATGTAGGTCAGTAAATATCCTAAAAATATAAACACACTGCAAAAAAATGTGGAGAGGAAGGAAGAAGGAAGGAAGGAAGGAAGGAAGGAAGGAAGGAAGGAAGGAAGGCAGGCTTAGCAACCCTATTTTCTCAGCCAATAATATTCAGATCAATATTTTTTAATTTCTGAAGGAATATGTATTTGTTCTATATTTTTCCTATTTTTTTTTCTTTTCTGTCAGTGTAGCATCAGCCTTCTTTCAGCCAAAGCTTTTTTATTGTTGAAAGAAAAATCTTCATCAGGGTCCAGTCTATGCCAGGAATAAACAAAATGGAGACTTCTTTAGAAAGAAAGAATTGAAGGGCAGAGCCAGACAGAAGCTTGGCTCTGGGAAAACTGACCACATGTAGCTGGGAGTGGTGGGTTTTTATACCTTCTTGGGCTTTTGGGATTGTTTCCTGTTCCTGTTTGAGGCTTTGTATTTCCTGTGTCATGTACTTTGACCTGAGTCAGAGTGTGCCCTTTTGTTATTGGTGGGTTAATCCTATTATATCCCCAAAGATCATGTCTTTTAGAGTTTGGGTGGGATATGTAGATTTTAGGGGTCTTTGTCTTCCTAATCTCATCAGCTAATCTAATCTAATCAGTTCTCATCAGGGGACTAGAGGCTAAAACATATAAGGAATGGTTGCTGGAATTGGGTAAGTCTAATTTAATGAAGAGAAGCACGAGGGGTGACAGGATAGCAGTGTTCCAATATCTCAGGGGCTGCCACATAGAAAAGGGAGTCAAGCTATTCTCCAAAGCACCTGAAGGCAGGACAAGAAGCAATGGATGGAAACTAATCAAGGAGAGAAGTAACCTAGAACTAAGAAGAAATTTCCTGACAGTTAGAACAATTAATCAGTGGAACAACCTTCCTCCAGAAGCTGTGAATGCTCCAACACTAGACATTTTTAAGAAGAGATTGGACAGCCATTTTTCTGAAATGGTATAGGGTTTCCTGCCTGAGCAGGGGGGTGGAATAGATGATCCCCAAGGTCCCTTCCAACTTTATTATTGTTGTTGTTATTGTTGTTGTTGTTGTTGTTGTTGTCATCTTCTAGCTTCCTGGCTCCAACCTTTCTGAAAGGATTATCACATCTGCATTTCTAAAAGCTGGCCTCTGCCTAGTTTCTGCTTGGGAAAGAGGGGCTGGGGCTGGTTTCTGGGGGCTGGTTTCTGTCCTTTTTTAAGATCTTCTCCATTATTCTTTTGGGGAAATATATTCTGCCTTTTTAATGTTCCCCCAAAATAATTTTTCTCTGGATTCTTCCCACATTATCTATTTGGACTGGAAAATTCCTTTTTTTTAATTTACTTAGCATCTCAGCATTCCCATTCCCTTTCTCAAGGGATATTCTACAAAGTTCTTTTAGGCTTCTTTACTTAGAGCATAAAAACTCATATTACTTACTTTCTGCTCAGTAACCTTAAGACAATAATGCCTTGTTTGAATAGCTATGAATGAGATCAGGTATTCTAGAAAAGAAGCATAAGCTCTTTGCACTTCCTCACATCCATCTCTCTCTTTCCCACATTCAAAATGCTGTTGTATGCAACACTTTGCTCTTTATTCACTGGAGTAAGCTCAAATGGTGATTGCTTGCTTGCTCTCTCAGGAGAAAAGGGATGCAGATTTCTATTCAGATGCATTTACTTTTAACAGTCTGATTTGATTTTGCTCATTCATTGTTAGAATTTCAAAGCATCCAAGGAGATGCTGGCTATGGGTGACCCCTTGCTAAGCCTATGGGAGCCTTGGAACTGAATTTCCATTTCTGCATTTTTGGGACATCTCCCCTCTTATGTCAGGGAAATTTCTGTCTCATAGTCTCAGATCTAATTAATGAAATCTGCATGTTTCCTATTTTAGAACAGATACTAACAGAAATAAAGAGACGGTTGTCATTGGAATCATCCCAAAGAAATCAGTAGAAACATTGATGCCGTTGAGTTATGCACTAATTATAAAAACATATAATTAATAATGGCTCTGGGATTTATACCATTAATGAATAAAGTTCTGAAAAAAACACTTGTGCATTATTGCAGATGAAGATGGAACTTAAGAGAGGAAGATTGTGCTGTAGGCATGACTTGTTAAAATAATCATACTTTGATCTGAGCCTTTGAGATTGTATCCAGCCTCACTCTCACATCCCTATGAAAAAAAAACAAGATGTAAAGTTAACCAAGTTATTAAAAGGCAAAACACCATCTGTTCTGGGATGCGTGGCCTTCCCTCCCAATTCCTAGAGATAGGTCAGTGATGGCGAACCTTTTAGAGACCGAGTGCCCAAACTGCAACCCAAAACCCACTTATTTATTGCCGGGTGCCAGGTGGGCATGGCTCACTGGGTGGGCGTGGCTGTGGAGGTCATGGCAGACTGGGTGAGTGTGGACAAGGTGGGCGTGATCACCTTGATGTTGCTCGTGGGGAGGGACGCCTGTGGGGGCCGGGCAGGGTAGGGGGAGATCCATGGGGTCTCTGGCAGGTGGGGCGTTGGGCAGGAGGCTCGTCCTGTGGGATGAAGCGAGGCAAGGTGGGGGTGCCATTGTCGCAGGGCAAGGCGAGGCAGGGGCCGGGGCAGCTGCTGCCTGACACCATCGGCCCCCGCACACAGAGCCCAGCGAGCGCATGGGTGCTGGGATGCATCCGGCCATGTGGGACCTCAGCGAGTTAGCAGGCGGCTGGTTGAAGAGGGACGGTTGCCATCTTCTTGTGCTTCTTGATCTATCAGTAGCTTTTAATACCATCAACCATGGCATCCTCCTGGGATGATGCCAGGGGTTGTGACTAGGGGGGCACTATTTTGCAATGACTCTCTTCCTTCCTCCAGGACCAATTTAAGCCCATGTTGGATGAAGGAGATAAGTTGTCTCACAGGCCATTTCTTCATGGGTGGTTACAGGGCTCAATTGCCTCCCCTTTTATCTACATGGATCTATGGGTTTAGATGAGGAGCAACTGTCTCTGATGGGGTTCTTCCAAGACCAAATGGCTGTTGGGGATATCTAAGCCTGGGAAATTTCTACTTTTAACCTTGGATGTTACTAACAAAATGAAATTCAATGGTGAAAAAAGTAAGGTTCTACATTTAGGCAAGAAAAACCAAATGTACAGGTATAGTATAGGGGGTGCCTTGCTCAATAGTAGTAACTGTGAGAGGGACCTTGGAGTCCTAGTGGACAATCACTTAAATATGAGCCAGCAGTGTGCTGCAGCTGCCAAAAAGGCCAATACAATGCTAGGCTGTATTAACAGAGGGATAGAATCAAGATCACATGAAGTATTAATACCACTTTACAATGCCTTGGTAAAGCCACACTTGGAATACTGTATCCAGTGTTGGTCACCACGATGTAAAAAAGATGTTGAGACTCTAGAAAGAGTACAGAGAAGAGCAACAAAGATGATTAGGGGACTGGAGGCTAAAGCATATAAGGAATGGCTGCTGGAATTGGGTATGTCTAGTTTAATGAAGAGAGGGATGAGGGGGGACATGATAGCACTGTTCCAGTATCTCAGGGGCTGCCACAAAGAAGAGGGAGTCAAGCTATTTTCCAAAGCACCTGAAGGCAGGACAAGAAGCAATAGATGGAAACTAATCAAGGAGAGAAGCAACCTAGAACTAAGGAGAAACTTCCTGACAGGTAGAACAATTAACCAGTGGAACAACCTGCCTCCAGAAGCGGTGAATGATCCAACACTGGAAGTTTTTAAGAAGAGACTGGACAACCATTTGTCCGAAATGGTATAGGGTTTCCTGCCTGAGCAGGGGGTTGGACTAGATAACCTCTAATGTCCCTTCCAACTTTATTATTATTATTATTATTATTATTATTATTATTATTATTATTATTATTATTATTATTATTATTATTATTAATAATAATAATAATAATAATAATAATAATGTTGTTGTTGTTGTTACTGTCCCATCAAGGGTGATGCCCAATGTGGGGGCCTGATGAACTTGCAGCTCTTGCCTGACAAGTCGGTGGCAGCTGTGGCCAGGAACAATTTCCTGGATAAGAAGGCCCTTCAGACAATCGTTCTGATCACCTCATGGCCCAATTAATGAAATGTGCTTTTCAGATTATTGCCCTTGAAGGCATCCCAGAAGTTTCAACTGGCTTGTAATGAAACATGGGCAGTGATGGGTGTGCCTCAATGTGCTCATGTGTACCTCTGCATCATGAGCTGCATTGGTTGCCAGCTTGTGTCTGGATGTGATTCAAGGTGTTGAGTATGACATATAAAGCCCTACATATTATAGGGACTACCTCCCATCAGCCCAGCTGGTCCCATCCAATGGAGTTGGTATCCTCTTTAGTCCCCTCAATTAAACAAAGTCATCTATCGGAACCCTGGAAGCATATCTTCTCCATTGTAATGCCTGCCTTCTAAAAGGAGATTTCTCCTGATATCCATATGACTCACACCCTGCTGGCATTCCAAAAAGCCTTAAAGACCTCACTATTCTCCAGGCTTTGGGTTAGGATGGTAGGTGCACTTGCTGGATTGTATGTGAATATGGTTGACTAGATCCACCCTCAGTTCTTATTTATTTATTCTTTTGTTAGGATTGTCACTTTAATTGCATACCACCCACAGCCTGTTAGAGGTGATTGGTGCCTAAATAAACCCAAATTAAATTAAATTAAATATTTAAATTATAATACTGTATATACAATAAACTACTTGCTTTATAATTGGTACCTGTCCTAAAGAATGTTATTTAATTACCTGGTTATAAATTCTTAAAAAAAAAACATCTTCTAACTTAATTATTCTTTTGTGAATTGGCTGAATGGACAAAGCTGTTGAAACTGCCCCTGCTTTAAGAGAGAAAGTGAATAGCTTGCAGGGGCCTGGTTTCTTGTCTATGATACTTTGCTCTGCAGTTAATGAAGTTCTCCAAGTTGATGGGGGCGAATACCTCTTAAGTCCTGGGAAATCAGATATCCCCAAACCAAAGCCTTTACCATCTGCATGAATCATAGATTATTATTCCATTGAAGGCTGCACCATAAATACATATTGTGTTGCAAAGAGGCTTCCCTGATTGTGCTTCAGGAGCCATTCACATGTGGCAGCAGAATCAGACAGGAACCCTTTAGTGCTTGATAAAGGAGCACTGTGAAGGAAACCAGAAGCCTGCTGGGTACTAAAGAGCTTTGGAATTATAGCTGTTCTGTGGTGGCATAAACATGAGAAATGTCCTGACATCTTTAAAGCCTCCGTAAATATGTTTGGAGCTTAGAACTAATACTGCATATATCAAGGCCCCTAAACACTCATGCTTCTCTTATTCTGCTGATATCTCACAGGTCATTTTTGAAAGTTTCATTAATTTCCTGCAGTTTTTCCTTTATTTAGTTATTTTTAGTAATAAATTGGGTCTTGTGATAGTATAAAAATCAACAGTCCCACTGAAAAAAATGTCTCTGCAATGAGTGTGGTTCATACCTGTTAAGATCTAGAGGAAGGGGCTATTTTTACATACTGTATATTCAGATCTGATATCGTGCAATTATTGATTAGTCATGAGTCTGATGTTTTAGGCTATAACTATATAGAAACTGCTCTTTATCTTATCACAGAGAATTGGCTACCCCAGTCTCCATAACAGAATAACAGAGTTGGAAGGACCTTCAAGGTCTTTTTATCCAACCTCCTGCACAATCAGCAAACCTTATACCATTTCAGACAAATGTTTGTCCAATCTCTTCTTAAAAACCTCCAGTGTTAGAGCATTCACAAGTTCTGAAGGCAAGCCATTCCACTGATTAATTGTTCTAACTGCCAGAGAATTTTTCCTTAGTTCTAGGTTACTTCTCTCCTTAATTATTTTCCATCCATTGCTTCTTGTCCTGCCATCAAGTGCTTTGGAGAATAGGTTGACTTAATTTTTTTGTGTGACAGTCCCTGAGATATTGGAACACTGCTATCATGTCACCCCTCATCTTTCTTTTCATTAAACTAGACATGCCCAATTCCTGCAACTGTTCTTCATATGTTTTAGCCTCCAGTCCCCTGATCATCTTTGTTGTTCTTCTCTGCACTCGACATCTTTTTTTATATTGTGGCGACCAAAACTGGATGCAATTGTAGTCTTACCAAGACATTATAAAATGGTATTAACATTTCACATGACAGAATGGAACAACTTGCCCCCACCAACTAGCCACGAGCAACTCTCCATGGCCAACCCTCCATGGGACAACTTGCCATGGCACAATTCAACAATTCAATTTAATTATTTGAAATAATTTTAAAAAATATTTTAACTTTTGTCATTCATATTTCATTTTGTCCCTCCTTTTGCATCCTTTCCTTATTGATTCTATTGCACCATTTCTTTGATATTGGTGTAACTATTGTCCCATGGTGATTTGCCCCAGGATGAGTTGGCTGTGGCAAGTAGGCCATGGTGAGCTGGCCACGGCAAGTTGTCCTAGACCCTCACGTGATCCCTCTGCTAATGCAGCCTAGGAATGCATTGGCTTTTTTTGCCAGATGCAACACATTGCTGGCTCATATTTAAATGATTGTCCACTAGGACTCCAAGATCCCTCTTGCAAGTTACTGTACCTGATGGACAAATCAGTTGGGTTATACCAGAGTTGAGGCTTTCTCTCATCCTGAAGCTTTAGCACTTGTTTCCCTCTAATTACTTTCCCTTCTTCAGACAAAAGCCTGAGACTTCATTTTCTTAGGAAAAAATAGGAGTCACTGTTTGCCAGCTTTGGTGTTCAGTGCTATCCCCATTCAATAAATTTGATTGCTTGGGTTCCATTCTTGACAGAAAAAGATAAATTTGGATTTTTCTTTCTACCTCTATCAGTTTCCAAGGCTGACTTTGCTTTCTTCAAAATGAGAAAAAACAGATATTGAAACAACTCAGATGGGATGGGCCAGTGACTGGGCAAGAAGAAAAGGCCAGAGACTTTGTAATAGACCTTTCTGCCATATTTCAAGGGGAACTTTTATATCAATGAAGAAGATTTTCTAAAAGATCCTCACTGGTTAACTGGAGATTGATTTTTAATGTGAATAGTCTTCATTTTCACTTCTTCCGCTATCAAAATTACATAGAATGTTAATTTTCAACCAAACTAGGTCTTTGTTTTTTATGCATATGTAACTTGATCCCTTTAACAGAGACATGTCAAACTCATGATGTCACGTGATGTCACGCAACGTATCAGGACAGTTTTGCCATTGCCGGCAATGGGGTGGGCGCGGCTTCCAGATGATGCATCCGGCCCGCAGGCCGGCAGTTTGACACCCCTGCTTTAACACTTAATCTTCCCTTTATTTATTGCTTAAGTGTTATGTCCTTTTCTGGGTCCTATGAGGATTCAAAAATAGAATCAGAAAAGGACAATGAGGATAATCAGAGGTTGGTGTATAGATAGTTTACCTTTATGAAAAACCAATTAAGAAAAGACATTACAGCAATCTTTAAATACTTGAGAGAATGATACCTATTAGAAGGTCAAGATTTGTATTCAGAGTGCAGGATGTAAAAAACAAATTTAATTTATGGGAAATTAGGTTTTAATAAGTTCTGAATTTTATAAGTAAAAGCAATTTGACAGTGGAATCAATTACCCAGGAGGGCGGTTGGATCCAAAGATCTATAAGAGGAGGGCAAAGGGGAAGGGAATAATAAAAACAGCATTTTCGGAACATTGCTTTTGTCGGATTCATAAAAGCTTTTGAACCTGCTTTGGAGCCTCTGAAGGGCTTTCCTGATTGAATATGTTCAGGTGGGGACTAGATAACCACTGGTCTAAGTTGCTTTAATTTAGATTTTTTGCATTGAGCAGGGAATTGGACTCAGTGGCTTAAATGGCATCTTCCATTTATGAATCTAAGAATATATTCTGTAATGTACATGCTATCTGATCTTTGCAATGCAGATCATTTATTACTAATAGAAACTTTTTTTATTTTTTTCATAGATCTAGTGCAGCTGAAATAAACATCTAAATGAATAATGTGGTTTAGGGTGCAATATTGACTTACCCTCATGTTCACTAGCTACATTGCTAATTACTTCTCTACTTCAACCAGCTGCTTCAACCAGACCCTTGTTATACATTCTAAATTACTCTGTTCAAGTTCACAAGTTTTCTACAAAGTTTTACTCAACTGTTTTTGAGTACATTGAATAGAATATATAACTAAGCTGCCTTAGTGGTTTTGTTGTGGACCCAGAATGAGAAACCAAATCAATTAAATAAATCTATCCATTTCCATCACAACTTATCTGACAAAAGGTTCAGAGAGTAGCTAATTGGAGAAAATATTAGTGCGAGTCCTAAACAATATTGGCAAAGAGGAACAATAGACTGAGTTTTCTATACTTCTTTCTTGTATTAGACATCTGATTAGGGGTTTATGAATCATTCAGGAGTTGAGCCAAATTGTCAGTTTAATTGGATAAGTCAAATCCATTTGATTTGATTTGAATCATCTATTCATAACAAAGATGCATTCATGCATGATCAAGTGCACATCAAATCACAGAATCGATTCAGTGGCACCCAATTTGATTTGATGTATTGAAACAATGCAGTGATTCAGTGATGTTATGTAAAGATGATTTAATTGATGCATCTTCAAACTTATTCAGGTTAAATCTTTTCATAGCACTCCATTTGATAGGGACCCAATACTTGTGTACACTTTGCCTTCCCCATCCTCCCAACTAACCTGTTTGTAGCTTATGAAGGATTTCAAAAGATGGGGGGTTTTTTGGCTTCTGGCATTCCTATCATTGCAAAATATAAAAAAGGATTGAGCTCAATGTTTGTTCTGATTTCTATTTTTTATAGTCAAGAATGTCTTATTAGTACTTTTCTGATTGCTTCTGCCTGGTTAGTTAAAGTATCGGGGGTATTTGAGACCACCTTAACAATTAAATAGTAAATAATAATAATAATAATAATAATAATAATAATAATAATAATAATAATAATAATAATAATAAATAAATAAATAAATAAATAAATAAATAAATAAATAAATAAATAAATAAATAAATAAATAAATAAATAAAGTTTTTCAATCTGTTCCTGAAAGCAGTGTAGTAAATTGGGACCCTCTTATAACTTTGGGAAAAGTGATTAACTTCCCCTAGATAAATTAGGTTTTCACAATAATGATCTATTCTCATCCGTCTATTTTACTATCATAGGACCAAACTCAAGCTTTCATTCAAGGTCAGTGTGGAATGTTCAGTGAACTTCAGTTGTTAGATCTGCTTTAATATTTCAAGGCTTTGAACATTTCCATTCCAATTTCCATTCTTCATTTTGAGATTTAAATTCACTTCCTCCATAAAGACACTTGAGTGGTACTAAAGAATAACAATGGAATCTTAACACTGAAGAAATAACCTATTGTATGAAATGCAGACTGTATCAAGAAAAATGGAGTTAGTACAATAAAATGGAAAACAAAAGCAAGATATTATTACGGTCAAAAAAAACTTTGGGTTTTCTGGGAATACCAAACACAACCAAAAAAAAAAAAAACCCATCTTCTTATTTAAAAAAGAAAAACTCACTTGGAAAAGAAATATGTGGTACAAAACTGGACCTTAAAGAATGAAGAGATCTGCTAGAGGGAATGTGATTCATCTGAACCTGTAAATTAAAAACATCTTATTTAAATTCATCATCGTCATCATCTATTCTATTACAATTATATTGGGCATAAGAGCTTCCTTATTTCAGAATAAGAGGCATCTCTTACTCAGCCAAATGCCTAGTAACTGAAACAACTTCTTTGTAATGCCATATTTTTAGCAGTGTAGCATGAAGATATGTTTCCTTAGTATCTTTTTTTATCATAAATATATCAGAAGGAAGGGAGATGAATATTAGAAAATGACAATAACCACTATGAAATGTATATCAACTGAAATGTTATTTTTAGATTAGTCTGGTGTACGTAAGATGAATACTAGAGGAGAGGTAGATAAATTGCTCTTAACAATACTAATAAGATTTCTGTAAAGATTTGTAACTATCTTTCAATATAATGCTTACATGCTATCCTAGATGGAAATGAATGGTAGACTATATGATATCTATATACATGGAATATTCATCCTGCGGCTTGGAAAGGAAGATTCATTTGGTGATATCCATGATACATTGCCAATAAAGCCTACATCATTTTCTCTTTTGTATGTTTATTCTGGGCCATTATTACAGTGTTTTCTTTGAACAGTTTGACTGACAGGTTAGAGGATGGCATTCTTCACATTGTAGAGTAACCAAATTCAAGAAAACCAACATAAAGAACTTTCATCCACTTTGGAAGGAGTCAGTACATTAAAAAGATATTTCTGTGTTCCCTGTGAAAAGATAAATGTCAAAATATCAGGATTAAACAGGGGTGAAGGAACCTCTTTGCTCAAGGCTATCATAGAATGAAAAATAACTCTGATCAAAGGCCATATTTACTTTCTTTACAGATGACTGAATAGTTACAACCAATCAGTGACAAATAAGCAAGGCCAACCCAAACATTAAATAGATAAGGCATCTGTCCATGACATTACATTTGCAGAGGGGCCAAATAAATAACTATAGAACTTTCATTTGTCTGAATCACTGGTATGCTTCAATCAGAGTTGGCTGACCCAGAGAATTAAAAAAGTTCATTGCTTTTATTTCCAGTTTTCATGTAGAAATCACAGTCCATTTAAGTTGTTCATTTCTAATTCCAGGTAAACAAATGAAGGCACAAGCAATAAATGTTATGGCCAGAATTATCCTGCAATGACTCATAAGCTAAACGTGCTGCCTAAAGTGTGTTTGAATCAGTGAGAAGAGGCTCATTTTCCATAATCCAGGTTTCCTTTAAATGTTATTTCCTATTATTTATATAATTTTATTTAAAAAAAGAAAGATAAAAGTTAAAATTAATGTACAGTAAAAAAAGAAAAGAAAGAAAAAAAATCAAAGAGAAGGCCAAAAGTATAAGAGGGGGAATAGAAAACAATAGAAAAGAAAGGAAAAAGATGCAAAGGACTAGCTTCCAATCCTCTTTAAAGCAGTTACAAGTTCAATTAAAAATTTACTTTTTACTCTATTGTCACAACACAATTCTTCTTTTTTGTAGTCTATCCTGTCCAATCATCAAAACCACAAATCATAAATTCATTTTTTTTCTGCATAAAGTCCATAAAGGATTTCTAGTCAACAATCAACATAGATATTGTCTTTTCTCTGATCAAAGAAATTAATTTAGCCATCTCAGCAAATTTCATCTATTGTTGATATCAAATCTTTCTATCTTTATGCATATAATAATCTCACTAAAGTCATCAGTACAAAGGCAAAGTTCTATAACATTTTTCCAGCAATGTGTGTATCAATTACCTGTCCCCCTGAAAAAAAAAACCATCTAGTTTCAATTGTATATTAATCTTAATCCTCTGAATCAGTGTATTTATTTGAATTTAGAATTTTCTAGTTTTTTTATACATCCACCAAACATGATAAAGTGTCTCTTTTTGTTCTTCATGTTTCTAGCATATCTTTGATGTTTCTTTATATATTCTAAACAATTTCTCTGGTGACATGTAACAATATCTCATTTTATTTAAAAAAAAATCTCTTTATGATTGTAATATAAATTTCAACACTTTCAGTCACTTATTTTCCCATTGTTCCATCTGTATATTTTAACCCCATTTGTTTGTCCATTTTATCATACAATCTTCACTTCCTTTTCTGTTTCAAACTTCAATTAAAGATTATACATTTTAGCCACTACATAGTCAACATTTGTATACAATTCTATTTCAAACAATGTTTAAAATCATAGCTTGACTCCCTCTTCTATATGGCAGCCCCTGAGATATTGGAACATTGCTATCCTGTCACCCCTCGTCCTTCTCCTCATTAAACTAGCCATACCCAATTCCAGCAACTGTTCCTTATATGTTTTAGCCTCCAGTCCCCTGATCATCTTTGTTTTAACTTTGTTTGTTTTAACCTTATATTTAACTTGTGTTTTTTCCCCATCACACAATTTAGATATATCCCCCTGCCACTGTTTAAATAGTACATCAATTGTCAAAACAGGCATTGTCTAAAACAAAAACATCATTTTAGGCAAGACATTCATTTTTGGTTACAGAAATTCTTCCTAGCAATAACAATTGTTATTTATGCTGTCTTAACACAGCTTTTTTTTTTAACTTTGATGTCTTAACATAGCTATTTTGAAATAACCACTTCATATTTGTCATAGTGATACCCAGATATTTTAATTTCTTCTCAATCTCAAAACCCATTTTATTCATCGATTCCGTTTGACCTTCTATTTTTGTATCTTTGTTAATATCTTCATCTTCTGTTTATTAATCTTGAAGTCTGCTAATGCATGAAATTATTTTAATTTGCCCATTAATACTTCAATTGACTTTAAAGGATCTACCAGAACTAACACCAAGTCATCTGCGGAAACTCTTAACTAATAAAGTTTCTTTTAAAAACTTTATTCCCCAATCCTCTCATCTCATTTTATGTCTCTATTCAGTATTTCAAGAATCAAAATAAACAAGAGGGAAGACAGTGGGCACTTCTTTCTTCGTCTTCTTTTGTTTTTCACATGTTTTGTTAGAACTTCATTAATAATTATATGTGCTTTCTGTGAAATGTAAAAATCGTACCCTTTCATAAAGTTTTTTCCAAAATTCATATCTTCCAAAATCTTGAACAAGTAAGCCCAGTTCAAATAGTGAAAGGCCTTTTCTACATCAAAACAACAACAACAACAACGAGGCTTGTTTAGTAGCCACAAATATTGTGGGTTTGGTTTTCTTGTAGAATGTTAAAACACCGGGTTTTCCCCCACTTTCAGTACATTTAATGCAGATAACTTTCCTGCCCATTTATAAAAAAGACCTCTAAGCTAGTACATTTTCAGAAGACATCCTTTCAGTCTTGCGAAGTAGCATTGTGCCTTTTTGTGTATCTCTATTGGGATTTTGTTTTGATCCTAGATTTTCAGAGCATTGGTTCTCTCCTATGATCAAAATCCACTGACTTCAGCAGACAGCTATGCTGAATTCATAAATCTGCAGCAAATTTTATCCTTGCCAACGTCTATTGTATTCTGCTGCAAGGGTACTCTGGGGGAATTTACTGTAGCTTTGTTCAGATTTAAATGCCAGATGATTTTATGACATAAGCTATATGTTATTTTTTTCATGTACCTTAGCAAATGGACAACATGCTCAACAAGATTCAGACAGGGTCTAATGGATATTGTCAAGCACCCAGGAAATCAGGATATTCAGGCAGTTCAAATGAGAATAAAGATTTATTGCAAGCTTAAGTTCTCTACAAGAATCTGGCCAAGTGATCATTAAGGGAAATGTGCAGGAGTTAAGAATAGAAAGGAATTCAAAGTGGGCTGGACTTAGATCTCTTGCCTCGTGACTTATGACATGTTTGACCCCTCCCTTGGGCTCAGCCTGGTCATCTCTGACAGATGTCTACATATTTAAATTAATTAATTAATAAATACCAAAGTAGTATTACTTAACTGAATTACAAAGTACAAGATTTTTGTCAGGAGTAAAGAATGACTGAAAAGAATGCAATGAATAAAACACAAGGCAATACTATCTGCAACTTTCTGCCTACTTCTTCCAATATATGTGTGTTACAATGTTGCAGGTTGAGCAGGTTTTGGGAACCTATGACCATCCGAGACCTCTCTTACTTTAATGCTTCTCCCCATCCTCATCTCCCAGTCCATGTCACAAGTCAGAGTTATTGGTATTTACCCCCCCCCCCCAAGAAAACTTTCATTTCAATGCTAGAGTTGTAAAAATCAAAGCTTGATTTTTGCTTGACAGTGGCAGACATGTGACTTTTGACATTGACATGTTGGGTCATCATGATGTACTTTTCCATCTAAGACAAAGGGCAGGATGATGCCACTCTTCCCTCCTGTGCTTCTAGAAGTTGGATGAACTGGTTTAACTGACCCTGTATAGCCATCATTCATGGAAATAGTAAATAGTTCCATTCCCACCAAAGAGCCCAATATATGGTAAATGACCACATCACTCTACCCAAGACTAGGAAGAGTTTAGGGCAGTGTTTTTCAATCTTAACTATTGAAAATGTGTGGATTTCAATCCACACATCTTTAATTCACTAAGGTTGAAAAACACTTCTAGGCCAGGGGTGCCCAACCCCCTGGTCATGGCTCACTACCATGCCTATTTGCAACCAGGCCATGCGAATGGCGGGGCGGTGCACATTTGCACACACAGCAGGACTTGCACAAGTGGCAGCTGGCATGCACGCCTGCATTCTCAGCTTGCACACTGCAACTTGTACAGCTGGGGGTGAGAGGGAAACTAGACCATGCGAGTGGCAGACTGGTGTGCACGCAGCTCAAGTAGTCAAGCTGTGTGTGCATGTGTGTGGACACCAGCCCGCCACTAGCATGAGTCAAGCTGTGTGCATGCATGGGCCCACAGCTCATGCAGCCCAGATCCACTCTCTCCCCCAGCCAGGCCACCAAGCCGCAAAGGTTAGGAACCACTGTCCTAGGCTATCCTCTTAATAAAGCATTATTGAAAATACACAAATCCACAGCAATGATATTGTTAGTGCCCCAGGAATGATATCTTTGATAGCTATGTTCAGTTAACAATTATTCATCCTTCTAACAACAAAAAGTCAATTTAATTTATGGTCATGATGTTTGGGGAAACCTCTTCCTAATTTCCATACATTGAACTATTCAGATGTGGTGGAATGTAATCTGGATTCCCAGGAAGGAGGGGGTGCAGTTGGCAAAATTTCTTTCTATTGGTGAGGAACAATAAAGGAAACTGCTTATAAGCAATTCCATGTATCTTTCTTGGTTCTTGGGGTCTGATATCAGCTGCCCAAAAAGGTTGATTTCAAGAATGAAAGGAAGCTGCATGTGTGAAAAATGGCCTACATTTTTGATGAAGAGAGTAGCCTCCATATTCCAGACAAAATTAGCTAGTCAAATTCTGCAGGCCATGTTGTTGTTCAGCCCTGATAGTAAGTGAAGAGTTTAAATCTGATTCAAATACTGCTTCTTATTCTTACAATGGTCTTTGGCAACTTGTAAAAAAGAATAGTACTGGATAGGCCTTGTTTATTAATTTCCGATTTCCTCAATAAGAGTGAACACTGCAAATAATCAGGACGCTCCTTTCCATTATGTCAACAAAATACATTGTGTCCCTATCAGTGTTTCTCATAGGAACTGAGTTATCCAATGCCCAGCTCTCTGTCTGCAAAAGATAATCATAGTTCCCTTTTATTCTGATGTCAGTCCCCCTTGGCCATCGAATCACCATAATCTACTTAATGCTTGCCCAGCAGTCTCAGCACCTGCTCGGAGGGTCGGGTGTCATGCACACAAGTGCACACAATCTGCCAGTTGCAATTAGCTTCCTCTTGTAAAAGTGCCTCCCCATCATATTTGTCGGTTAAGTTGAAAAATACACACACACACAAACACAAACACATACCCTCTCTCTCACTCTCTCTCATTCTCTCTCTCTCTCTCTCTCTCTCTCACACACACACACACACACACACACAGAGAGAGAGAGAGAGAGAGAGAGAGAGAGAGAGAGAGAGAGAGAGAGAGAGAGAGAGAGAGAGAGAGAGAGCTCATCTCCATGTAGTTGGCTGTAAATATATATGCCTTTCCATGGCCACTTAGGTGGAGACTGGTCATGGGGTTATTGATTTTCTGTCTCATAACAGAGAAGAAGTCACCCTTTCTCCTATAAAGAAGTGACACTAATAGATGCTCTGAGGCTGTGACTTCCTAACAAGTCTGACTTAGCTGGCAGCTCTGTTCATGTTTTAAAATTGTGATTTGCAAGTGTAGACTCAACACCCCACACTCCCATCTCCAGCTCTCCTTCCCCCCTGAAATGTAAAAATATGCAGAAAGCCAGATTTCCTGATCTCAGATCTTTAAGGTTTATAGTACCTTAGGAACATTAACTTTGTTATTAGAACTGGAAATTATGCTAGGACAAAGGGATAACTAGCAACACACTGTTTGCAGTTAAAATACAAAGGAAGCTTATGGATAACCAGGATGCATTTGTTTCCACCTTTTCACTTGGAACTATGTGTGAATATTTGAGCACACACACCTTTTCTGTTTCCAACGTTTAAGTTGTATCACTGCTTAACTAAACAAAAGGATACACATGTGCACAATGTGCTACTGGAAATGTCTAAGATTATCAGAAGTACAAACAAGAAACATAGGGAGGGGGAGGTTAAAAGGGGAAACCCACAAAAAAAGCCCGGTAATAACTGGAGATGTCCAGAAATCTGATAAAAACTGAGAACAAGTTTGTATGTATATGTTTGTGTGGATATACGTGCCTAAGGCCATAACTGGAATCTTGAATAGCAGCTTATATATATACATTAACATTTCAAAGACACAGAACAAGGAACAGAGTTTCACCAGTGAGAAATAAAGCTACTGCAGGCTTGATTATGACTAGTAGGAATTACTAGAGCTATCTTAGAGTAAGTCCAGTTCTCATCTTGGTGTTGTCCTCATAGAAGTGAATATCTGCCATTCATAGGAGTGGGGGGGGGAACCAAGTGTTAAACCTTGAGAGACTGAGTTGGCAGTCCAGTAACCACTGAAATAGATCTTCTGGCAATCTCTAAAGCTGTATTGTGCAAAAAGGCATTACCTCTTGCATATTCATAACACACAGGTAGCACTATTCTTCTTGACAATGTCCGTAGGCTAGAAAGTACTACTGTTATTACTATTTTTATAATATATTCCAAGAATCCTCATCAATAGATCCTCATCAGTTTGAAGAAAAGTGATAAGTGGAGTGTTTATGGTTGTGAACCCAGAATGTGGTTTGTGGTGACTGGGATAATAGAGTTGAGGGAATACTTATCAAGAACATATAGGATAGTACACTCAGAGATAATTATAACATATAAAATGGTATAAGTAGTAACAAAAAAAAGGATTCCAAAGTGAATTTTAATCACCTTTATTGTTCAATACCATTGTCCCCTTATTACTTTCTCCCTTGTTATCCTTGCTGCTTTTGGTTTTAGATTGGAATCACTACTGGTTGTAAAGCTCAATGAAGTGCATTGATGATGCATTAAATACAAGCTTAACTAAATAATATGCCTTCCCTACAGTATTTGGTAACTCTATGATATTGCATAAATACAATAAACATTAGCAACGTGTAAAATCAGACAAGATCCAATTTGCATCATTAACTTGATTTGAAAAATGGATTTGATTCCATTTTAACTTGCAATTCGAACTGAAGAGTGAAATCAATTTGATTTGAATAATTTAAATTGGTAAATCATATTGATTAAACAAAACATTTTCTGCACATGGATAAGAATCCATTGCATTTTCAAACAGGCTTGAAAGAACCTGATTTGATTCAAAGTACCAAAATGGATTTAGTAAGTCCTTCTGAGGATTCAATTTGAAGGCGTGATTTGACTGACAGTCTTTTAAAAAGAATCATCAGACTGAAATTGTGCAAACCCTTAATGAACACATTAACTCCGAAGTGTCACAAATATAGGTGCATCTGGAAAACAATGTAGTTTGAAACAGAGAGCCTGCCATGCATGATTACTACAGCTCTGATACATTACAGTACACAAGGCTGCGTACTGCTTGATATCAACTGGAAATCAGCAATGATATCTTCTAAAAAATCTTTTCTCTAAACTTGAAGAAAATCAACTCCTGCCTACTGTACCTCATGAACATTTGAAACTCTGAACAGTTCATTCTGTGTTTCTGAGAATTGTTTTGAGAAATTGAGAAATTATCATGGTCCCCACTTGAAGCTCACAGCTTCTCTTTAGCAGCCTATCAGAAGAAAGATTTTGCAAACCAAATGAGTATACATGCCTTGCCAAATGCATAAACAACATGTTTATGGGAAGGGGCTAGATAGTTAGTTGCTCTCTTTTAGGAGAAAAAAAATGAGATGCGCTTTTTTGTTAAATCACAAAGCACAAAAAGCTTGGAGGGCAGAAAATAACATAAGCTAAAGTAGTATGTATATATATAAATCTGAAGGGAAATTATATATATATATATATATATATATATATATATATATATATATATATATATATATATATATATATATATATATATATATATATATATATATATATATAT
>NW_015386425.1:829811-858698 GCF_001527695.2 Protobothrops mucrosquamatus
AATGATAGGCATCTCAAGAACATTTGTGAAAATCCATATTTCTCTGCTTGTTAAAACTGCTGTTTTCCTTCATCTCTTTTTCTGACTCTTTTCATGATCATAGGAAAAAAGCCCTGTATCCATTTCAGCACTGAGTTTCCATGGTTTTTATTGGAGAAATCAGGTGTTCTGAGTTTAACAGGTCTTTATTTTCAAGCCAGCATGCATAGAATTCAATAAGAAAATATATGGGCATTATTATGAAGAGCTGGCAAGCAAATCAAAGGGCTTTTTGTGCATTTGTTTAGTTTGGGGAAATTAAATAAATGTAGTTGATGAATAAAATAAAATACAACATCACCAAATGTTCCAAATCATTACCAGAATATTAATTAATAACAAGCATCCCTTTCCAAAGAGAGGCAGAAAAAAATGGAAGAAGAATAGCATCCATGATTGAATTAGATACAGAATAAAGGAAAGCAAGATTTATTTTTACTGATTATAGTTTTCCCCATTGCTTGACTTTGTTGAATTAGATATTCTGACTGTCTGTGTATCAGATGCCAGAGAAGCACTACAAAAGAAAAACTCTTCCTTGTTTCCAGCAACTGGAGAATTCTAGTCTAGCAATAGCCAAAAGCATTTTCAACGCAAGAATTTTCACTTGCTGGACATTTTACACCCTGACGCCAAGGCCACAAAACCACAAATGTGATAGTGGATGCTGGAAGTTTTTAAAACTATTGCATTGCATAAGATACTCTATCTAGCCAAAATATAACTCTTAATTAATGAATTGGCTCTGTGCAAGCCAAAGCAAGCCATTCTTTGCCCAAATTTATAAAGCTGAAACAGAAGCTTTTAATCGCCTCTTGATCCGACCGTATCATTGAAAAAAGCAAAGGGGATAGATGTATGGATATACTTGTCAAATCCAGTTTCATCTGGCTAAGTTTAGTGGATTATTTTGAAAGGCTTGATTGATTTTCTTTCACATTTCTTTCACACACTTGGGTGTGTACTTATTCTAAACATTTCTCCCCGTATAAAGCATTTGGGGGCATATATTATTTTGTTTACATTTTTAAGAAGTTTTGGCAGTTTTGGATTCTTTTTTTTCCAAATTGAGTTGAAAACATTATCAAATACCTGGGGGGGGGAAGATTAGTTTTCTTGAACACATACATTCTGGTTCTCCTATGCTTTGGGAATACAGTACATTCATGTCTTTGACTTATAACTGGTCACTTAGTGACCATTCAAAGTTATGACAGATCTCCCCGGTGTTACTTATGCCCCAGATTCGAAGTTCTGGTGGCTGCCCCTCTGGTCCTGTGAGTGCATTTTGGTACTCAACAACTGACCTGCATTTACTGCCACTTGCAGCATCTTGCGGTCACATGATTATGATTCACATTTTGGGCCAACCATTGCAGAAAATGGTTCGCTTAATGACTATCCTGTTTGCTTATCAGCTGTCACAAAAATAGTTTGTAAATTTGGGCTCAGTCATGGGGTAACCCACTTAATGCCTGGCACAACTTACAACCTTAATTCCAAAGTCAATTGTGGTTGAAAGTTGAAGGCTACCTGTATAGAAATTTGGATGGAATTAATTTTGTGTCCACCCCTTGCTTAGAGAAAGTGTTCAAAAGATCCGGGAACATAAAGTAAAAACAGAGATTATCCTCTAATTACATAGCCAATATTATATATTGTAGCTGTTAATAAAATGTAAGCTTATCTTCCATTATTGATCTTCTGGCTGAAGAATGCTCCATGAGCCAGCCAGGGTCACCTAAACTGTGTTTTGAAAAGCAGTGATCTACTGCACGCAACTCTGTGCCAGTAATAAAAGCACCCAGACTTACTGACTTAGATAATTTTCTTTTTCTTTTAAGATTGCACCAAAGGAAAACTCTTGGAACATTATACAATAAAAATGTAAAATAAAATTCCAGACTGAAACCAAACAAGCAATTAAAGTAATGAAACACGATATCCAACAGTTGAAATGGCTTCGGAAATAAGAATTTACAAAACTCCTAACATCAGCATTCAGCTGTCTTAAAGATTTTTTTACTGTTACCTGAAAAATAGAGGGGAGTTGATATACAAGCTGTGGATAGCGTTGTTGTCATGTTTAGTCACTAAGTGGCACTGGACATTGCTGTACCAACATCAGCAATTGTTTACAAATAGGTATCTGGTAAACTATCACTATAGCATCATTATAATTTCATATAATTTGTAAAAAAAAACAACACCCTTCTCTTTGGTAGCCAACGTTTATTGAGATGTTAGACAAAAACAGATGAGATCTGTGTATGAAATTATAAAGACGTGTGAGATATTATGATCTTATGAAATTTCTGGGTGGGGAAATTGAGCTAGTGAACCACCAAGGTCATTTTGAAGAGCTGATTTTCAATGTTCCTTTTGAAGTTCTTCAATTAATTTGTGAACAGTCTTTGAATTTGTGAAATCTCTGGATTTCATGAAAAAAAAAAAAGAAATTCTCCAACAGCTTTTCAAGAGTCAGATTTCTTTAAATGGTGGCCATAGGACTACTATTGGAAAAGCTGCTGGGTTCTCTTTCTAAAGCAAGGAAAGCTGGAATCTGCTTCGATTGTAGCAATAAAAGACAGAACACTTCCCTATACATTTTGTCAATTTCATAACTAAGTACAGGTAGCCCTCAAAATTACAACTATAACGGAGCCCAAAATTTCCATCTTAAGCCATAATGGTAGTAAGTTAAAGCATTTATGTGACCGGATCCGATTGTGTTTGGGGTTTTTTTTTTTGCAATGGTTATTAAGTGAGCACCATGGTCATTAAATGAGCACAATGGTGATCGTTAAGCAAATTAATGTATTGTTTTTAATGCTGGGAACTGACAAAAAAAATGACATAAATCACATACAGTATGACTAGGGAACGCTGCAAAGGTAAGTAGGTTGCCATGCACCTGAAATGTAATCATGAAATTGTGTTTGCTGCCATCGGAGTTCCAGAACCAAGTTGTAAGTAGTTCTGGGGGATCTGTTGTAACTTCAAACAGTTGCTAAATTGTTAAGCAAGGACTAACTGTAAATGCAAAAACATCATGTCCCTCTCTGAGAGTTTCACTGAATTCTCTATTTCTTTGAAAATATTTCTGATGCACATTCTTTGTTATCCAGCTAATACGAACTGGTAGGAATGGGAATGGGATGAAATGGGAACTGGTATGTCATGAACATTCTAAATTCAAAGATGTTTAACTTCATTTGCTCACTTAGCTTTACATCGTCATTATTATTATGGTTCATCACACAGTCAGTCAGATGTTTAGACTGGATGTGGCATTTTTACCTACCTGGCGAGTCCTTCCCAATGACCTGGGGTAGGCAGATGTTGTTGTTTGATGGTGTTAAATTATTATTATTAAATTATATACTGACAGATATAAACTTAAGATGACAGCTTGCCTAAAGCAACCTTGTGAGTTAAAGCTTGTAGTTACATTTTTGTTTTGTTTTTTTAAAAAAGATTGAGGTGGGTGTTCTTATTCGAAAGCCAATTACTGTCAGATTCTCCTGCCTTATTTATTGCGCTAGTTCATTTCTCATTATTAAATGGAAAGGAATTTAATGGCGTTAAGAGGTGAGCCAAGGAAGGAACCTTAATGCTTTTCACCCCTCCCTGCAGGTGGTCAGACAGTGGAATTAGCTGACTTCATGTAGAAAGAAATATCCCTTTACACGTTGAAAATAAAAATGGTTTGACAATGTCATAGGATTTCACCATAGCTATTTCTGAAGCAGCCGGAAGTGGAAAACAAAGGCAACTAGTGTAAATCCTTCCAATGATAATGACAGTTTTGTGAATAAATTCACATGGGGCAAGATCAGAATATGTTTTATTCATCAACATTTTAGCAGCTAATATTTTGCTGCTCTAATAATGTCATAAAAGATACCAGAATGCTTCTCTGTGTGGCTTCCAAAGCAACTTTCATGGAAGGGCACACCTAAGAAATTGCTGGGAAGTTTGAATTTAGACTTGACTTGCCTTTTCATTCAGAAAGATTGACTGAAGGCAAGTTGATCATACCAATCAGGAGAGCAAAGACAGAAAATGCCTATAATTGGGGAAGGATTCATGAAAGTAGAAAGATACATTTTTTTCTGTAGAAATTGACTATCTCACAGCAGCTACCATGCTACAGCAAGTGTCTCACAGGTATGTTCAGATGCAGCATTTCATATATTAGCTTTGCAAGGCTGAAAAGACAAACTTAATACGAACATCTGGACTGCTTCTGCTTCTTGTAACTTGAAAGTTAAGCACCTAAGACAAGAAAACATTTTAATATATTCTACTTAAAAGGTGGGAAGTCTATCAAGAACCTGAAAAAGAATGTTTTGAGAACCAGATTGAGCTAATTAGTGTGATTTGGCCATCCCTGAAAAAACGATTACATATTAGGTGATTAACAAGGATTCTTAATGAGACACGCTATCAATCTTAAGCAAGCCAGAACAATGCATGCAAGGTTTTTTTTTTACAAGAATGAGTTAACCTAATGAAAATTATCATCTTCTTCTACCTCCTCCTTCCCCAAAGCTACTCCTTTCAAACTTATATGCACACAAACACAATAGAAAGTGGTGTTGCACCAATGCCAAGTTTCAATTAGACTGAAGCAAGACACTAATACAAAGTGATTTTAGTTTAGGGCTCAGCAATACAGCTGATTCATAATTGATCTGTTGTTTCTTATGATTAATCTCAGGCATTCTGAGATTGTTCTCATAATTAATCCTTTTTAATAGGTTAATTACAAATTGAATTCTGGGCTGGCCATCTCTTGGAATTTGATCATTCAGAGGCCATCTACTCTTACTCTTCCTTTATTATCTGCCTCCTGCCACAGCAGTCATTTCAGGAGCATTTTATCCTACAAGGCAAGCTGATTCACTTATCTCCTCTCTTTATATTTTGTCCTTGATGAAGTTATAGTAAGCAAATCAGTCTTGCTGCAGTTTACACAGTACAAGGACGTGTTTGTTCCTGTATTCACTTAAGCATATTGAAGTTTTGAAAAATAATTGAGCTCATCCCTCTTTTTGTTTACCCAGGCTCACACTTTTTGACCTTAATCTGTATAACTCTGATGTTTGCGGTTAACTTGCTTATATTTATCAACAGCCCCCAATCCCATATTAATAGTTTAGATGTGGTTAAGTCCCTAACCTGGTACTTTTCAACTTCAGCAAAAGCAGAAAAGGGATGATTTTGTTGAGCTAGGTTTTGTGAACCAAATCTATTTCAGTTGAAGCTCCTGTAAGGGGTTAATAACAGAGGAGGTTTGTGTGTGTGAGAGAGGGAGAGAGAGACAATTATAGATTAGCAGTGAAAAAATATATATTTTCCCAATAGTCATCTCTGTCACTGGGTTGAAGCTCAGGAGCAGAATCTCAAAAGTCCCAATGGCAACCATGCAGTCAAAGCCTTGCCCTTTTGTACACGCATCTCACATCACCACACTTGGGATTTTTATTATTCTGATCCTGGGGTCTATGACAATTCACCATGGCCAACTCACCATGGCCAACTCACTACATCCCAGCTTGCCGCGGCCAACTCACCTTGGGACAACTAACCATACCCAACTTACCGCAGGACAATTTGCTGTGCAACAAGAGTTACACTAATATCAAAGAAATGATGGAATAGAAGCATTAAAAAAAGGATGCAAAAAGAGGGACAGAATGAAATGTGAATGACAAAAATTAAAATATTTTTTTATTTATTTTTAAAGAATTAAATTGAATTGTTAAATTGTCCTGCAGCAAGTTGTCCTGCAGGGAATTTGCCATGGCGAGTTATCCTGTAGCACGTTGGCTGCAGCAAGTTGGCTGTGGCAAGTTGTCCAATTCCGAACATTCGGAAGATAGTGGGAACCAAATGTTTCATCCCTGTATCTTCCAAGCATGATGTGTTTTTTTTCAACTGCTAATAGCAGTAGGAAGGCAGCATTCTTGGGTCTGATGGCCAAGAGAAGGGAATTAGCTTCATGTCTCTTCCTCTCGCTGGTCTGATCTTGATACAAACTACTTTTGTCCACTGGGTTGGAAGACTCAAAGTTTACTTTTTATTGAACTGGCATTCTTGCTGTATCAGCGGTTGACTCAGCCTTCCATCCTTCCAAGGTCAGTAAAAGGAGGACCCAGATTGTTGGGACAATATGCTGACTCTGTAAACCACTTAGAGAAGGCTGTAAAGTGCTATGAAGCGATATATAAGTCTAAGTGCTATGGCTATTTTAGTTTAGTATATAAAATAATAATAATAGCTATGCCTTTTCTATCACTGGTTTATTTACTCTTAATAGCATCCCAATCAAAACTGATAAATGTATACACTCGGCACAATAAAATCTTAGTATGTAAAACACACATAGGAAGATGGATGAACTATTCTATTCTTTTCCTCCTTCTCTCTTAATGTCTGGGTCTTAGCTACTGCTGTTAGAAACGTATCATTTCAGGGAGAGAAGATGGCATCCTTGCCATCTTTTTCTGTGAAAATACAGTTGCTGTGCCTACTGGGAACAGCTAAGAAGGTGGAAGAAATTATTGTGTGCCATGATGATTAGACATGGGACACCAACTTTCTTCTTTCTTTCATGAGAGTAGACTAGAAGATGTATTAACTGCCTGATCCAGTAAGTTATTTCACATTGGAATTGCGTGAGCTATAGGAACTTCAGAGATAAAGGAGTATGACTAGTAGAATGGGTATGTGTGCATGCCTCCTAATTATGGGTATGTATGTATACTTCCTGGCATTTGGCTGGACAAGTCCTTGCAGATTTTTCGGCAAGGGTTTTCAGAAGTGCTTACCATTGCCTCCTTCTTAGGGCTGAGAGTGAGTGACTGACCCAAGGTCACCCAGCTGGCGATGCACCTAAAATGGGAGTAAAACTCACACACAGTTTATAGCCTGGTGCCTTAACCACTGTATCAGCTTGTAGAGTAGGAAGCAGATTTATCTCTGAACAGCAGAGGTTTATAACCTGAAGCTATTAAAGCTATTCCAAAGTTCCTGTCAAATTATAACTTTTAACATAACAGGAGAGGTAAATTATTAAGTACATAGGGAGTAATCATATCAGCTGGATTTAGTTGTTTTAATTGAATTTCACTTATACTTCCACTGTATTAAATTAGTTTTTTTAAAAAAATCTGGTCTCTTCCACTTTTAGTTCTAAACTGTGCCTGCTCTTTTGATTTCAGATCCGGCATGTCATTTGAAGTGTAAGCATCATTCTTATGTTTTCCTCTCTAATGTCTGCATTCCTTAAGAATGCTTCCCCACTCGTATCCAGGAATCCCATAAAGTTCAAGTTTTGAATCTTATAAGGCACTCTTCCTGAATGCGATATAAAAGCACTCCAAAGAATAAAACATTCTGTGCCAAAGAATGCTCAAAGAAAAGACTAACCCTATGTATTCTATTGAGAAAAAAAGAGATAGAGGTGGCTTTTTGAATGACAATATTTAGGAATGAAAGAAAAAGGATTCTAAGAATTTAAAGAAGGAAGGCCAAGATTAATAGAAACTGACTCAGGCTGATATGGGCACAACAATATACTGAGCCCACTAGAGCTGTTGTGCATAGGAAAAAAAACTTCAAGAGGGAACAAGTATTCTGGTACTGAAATATAAACTTGTGAAAATACAGAAAGGTGTTGAATTTGTACTTCTGGTTCTTTCTAAATAAAAAAAAAGATTGCTTTAACATTACAGGCATGAAGTGGGGCAAGACAATGCAGCGAAGAGTGTGAAGGAAGGATCCATTTACAATAGTTTGGTCCTATCTGCAGGCACACACGCAAAGGAAAACCCTGAGACTGACACCACAATCCACCATAATGGATGTGAAATGGGGAAATGTTTCAGGAAAACCCAAGAAAATGCAAGTTCAGAATTTGTCACCCGTCTACGTTAATCATTCTTTCAAGTAATTTGGTTGCAGATTGATTGATTGTGGCCAGAGATGAATATCTTAGACTACAACTCACAAAATGAACAGTAAAAAAGAGAAACAGGATCCCTTTGTTTTCCAGGACCATTAAGTAAAGACTTTTCTCACATACACACGGCCCTTCAACTCCACAGGACAGACCTTGGTTCCCAAATTGGCAGCATACTCCTAGAGCCAAATTATCTGGTCCTTGTGCCTGAACAACCTCGCATGATAGAGCTACAGCAATATTCCTGCTGGATTAGCATTGCCACATTAGCCAGCAGTTTTACAGAAGCCCTCTGATTTGAGTTCTCCAGGCTTAATGAACAAAATGCAACCTCCAGTACGCAGTGTGATACCAGTTTATTGTTTGTGCAGTGAGCACATTACTACAGTCATAGCAATCAGGTTTCAAATGAAACTGGAGATGCTCATTCACGTGATTACAGAGAAGTTGTGAGTAACTTGCTGGGGGAAAAAATGGATGGTTCTCAAAATCACAAAAAAAGGGCACAGATAAAACTTTTTCTACCGTCTGATTTCTATTCCATTTGCTTCTCTTGAAGCATGTGACAGAGATGAGATACAGCGTATAATGTTGAAAACCAAGTTAAAACTTTTCCCAACTGATACTGTAGCTTTGTGCCACTTACTCTGCCCATGTAAAAATTGTACAGCAAAGTGGGCATTCTGCAAATTATTCTCTCTTTTAAAAAATTAACCATGCTCAAAAATGCTACACTTCTGCCAATATTATCTGCTCATCCACTAACAGCCTTTCCCAATTTGGTTCGCTCCACATGTATTGAATTTCTGCTCACCATCCCTAACTGTTGACCAAATTGGGTGGGGGTTAGGGGACTTGAAGTCCAACATATCTAGAAAGTGTAAATTTAGGAAAAGTTGCTCTGCTGAAGGCAATTTGACAGAAAATATATTTTTTGGTAATTTCTTGTCTGAATTTGATGCCAGAAAAAGGTACCACATACGATACAGTAATTTTATAGTGATAGGAATGTTGCTGGTCATTATTTATTTATTACATTTATAGGCATCCAGAATCAGATTGACTCCTGGTAGTTTACAAACAATGAATATAAAGCACATAATAACATCTACTAAATGATGGCCAATAGCACAGCAATAAAACAATCTTTCTCCCCAAAAAAGGTCGATCCCTTTCTGTTCTGAAAGCTTCTGAAAGCTCTGAAGACTCTTCTTTTTAAATCAGTATTTAAGTTGATGGTGTTACGTTAGGTCGTGATGATTGAATTTTTATTCATGGATTATTTATTTAATATTTGTATTGTTAATCTTCCACAGTAGATTGACTGGGATGGTCTAAAGCAGTGAAAATAAATAGTGTTAGTATAAAGTTTGTCTTTAACATTAGTGAGGTTTATGTCAATTTTCCACTGCATGAAAAGAGGATGGCATATACAGAAGGACTGAAAAAAATGCTGGACATTGCAAATGAATCTAAATGTAATAACATTGTTGTCTTTCAGTTTCACAGAAAATCCATAAATTCTTAACAAACTGCTTTGGATGTCAAACACAGATGGCTTCTGAGGGGATTATATGGATTTTCAGAGGATTTTTCTAACTGAGAGGGAAAATGTACTTGACATACAGTGCAATGAAAGTAGGATAAGGAACTCAAAGGAACATTTGGCCCTTGAGCTTATCAAAGTGTTCCTCCCCCTCCCCCCAAAAAAACCAGCAGTCTTTTGGAGAAAGTTTGATGTTTTGTTTTAACCAGAATTCTAATAGTGACTCTGGGACAGAAAGCCCAGTCTGTAAGATGGATAAAATATGGAAGAAACTAAACTGTAGATGCCAAATACATCTGAGTCTATAAAGCTGAAATGATCTATAATGTTTCTGAGGCCAAATATTTATAAAAAGAACCAAACAGAAGGAGTTTTTGTTTTAAAAAATATCACTAGGCTTCAGTGAAATCTGTTTGCCCCAAGTTAGCAGTATTGATTGTCTGGGACAATAGTGTTACATATATGAGTATATTTCTGTCTTTTAATTATCATTAATGCAATATACATTTTCTCATCTCTCAACTCCCACATTTAATTTCCCAGTAAACCACCCTCATGAGCAGCTAGCATGGCTCATCCACATAGCAGTTTGCCAAATTGCAGACCAAGATACAATTAATTCAAATTATGTTTAATTTGAGACTTATTAATCAGAAAGAATATCTCCATAACCATGGCAATGTCTACTACTACCTGGAAAAGTTATTCAGGCCTGAGGGCTGCTCAGGTTGCTGAGTTAGTACTGAGAATTTTACATAAAGATGCATATCTCACCTTAACATATGTACATAAGTGTTTATTGTGCCTTGAAGGTAACCCAAACACAACCCCAATTCTAGAAGTAACTTGCAAATGATATTAGAGAAAAGGACTTCTTCAGATGTCTGTTCTCAAAGATGTAGCTTGCAAGGGGAAAGGGACGGGCAGGGACAAGGAGAACCTTGTCATAGTCATACAAGCACCCCACTTGGTCCCTCCCCCTCTTTTGCATACCATTATTCACACACACATATGAGAGATAATTTGATGTAGTGGTTAAAGACACCAGGCTGAAAACAGGGAGACTTTGGGTTCCAGCCCTGCCCTTAGGTAGAAAAGCCAGCTGGATGACTTTGGATCAGTCTATCAGCAATAGGAAAAAGGAACTCATAAACCCTTCCCAAAAGTGTTATGAGTAAACTGCAGGATCTCATCCAGGCAATGATTAGGAGTCAAGGCTGACCTGAAGGCACTAAGCAAACTAATGAACAAACATCACATGTATACATGTCTATGTCCATATATAGTTAACAAGCAGACTTCTCATGATCCTATGCAGTGATCAGTAAAGTAGAACACATCCTACCTTATAAACCCCTGCTTTTAAAAAAAATCACAGAACTGCAAAACTATGGGGTATGTTCCCTGCCCCCCCATCTCCACCCCTGCTGTTTTATCCATGACAGCATGTTTGATTCTCTATGACAATGTGGATTTCTGTCATCTGCTTTTTCTCTCTTTCTTTCGTTTACTTACAAAGATACATCTGTGTGAAATTGAAGTGTTCATGTCATTCTCTTGCTTTCTCAAAGCACCAGGGTACATTAGGCCTAGTCACTGCTATTGAATGATAAGTTGAATATGAAAACAAGTCATCCTTTTTTTCACATCAAAGATATCATGCTTGAAGGACACCAGACTTTTCTCAGGGTTAACACAAAAGAAAGTCCACAGCCGTAGGCCTTTGTCAACCTCATAAAGCCCTGAGGTGGCACCTTAGCCCTCCAAAATGTCTGCCAAACTATAATTTAACATGATAGGAAAGGGGAAGTTATTAAATGCATAAGAAACAACCATGTTGGGTTTGATTTTGATAAAATCAAATTTAATGTTTGCATATTAGTGCTTTAGAACAATGTTTCCCAATCTCAGCAACCTTAAGATGTTGGCTGGGGAATTCTGGGAGTTGTAGTCCACACATCTTAAAGCTGATGATCCTGAGAAACATCATGAGAACAACTATTAATAGGCCTCTTCCTGCAGCAATACTCAGTAATCTCAGAGGTTAAGGAGAAGGAGCTGATGCCTTCATTACATGGCTTTAGCCTTTATGTACTTGAGCTCCTTAATCTCTTGGGTCTATCCCTTCCCTAATTCCTTCTTAGGAAGGACATATTACTGGAATTCTGTCAATTGTAGCCACCTAATATTTGTTCAGGAAATCTGCTGAGGAAGAATGACAAGTTCTGCAAATCTTCCTATGCCATTTTTTTTTTTTAAAAAAAAAGCAGAATTTATATATGTGAACACATTCTGTTCTGCCTTTCAGCATAACACTGCAAGATGTAAGTAAAAGGGGTAAAAGCTGTTGTGGAAAAAACCCAGTGAAAAAGACAAGAGACAGCAACACAAAACAATAATTCTTACTTTAAGATTCAGAGGTATATTTTGCTAATAATTTGGAACATAGCAAACATAATAACACATCACTTACATTAATAACTCATTGCAATGAGGTCCAATGACATAGCAGTTCCAATAAGGACAGCTATAGGCCAATGGCAAATCAATAAGGTCCAGTCCCAACTCTTTATACCCTTTTCCATCCTAAGACCATAGACAGCAATCTTACACCCTCTCCTGATTTTCTGCTGACTTCCTGCTGACTTCTGCTGAACATAACTTCCCACATACTCGTGTACATTGGAACCCGCATCCATCAGCTACTTTCAGTTCCCTATATCTTACTGTTCCAGTCCTTATGTTCTAAATATATTTGAAACAAGCAAGCTTAGCAAAAACATATTAAGTAAAGTACAATTGCAAACTGCAAAATTAAGCATAGCACAGACTTTGGTTCAATACTTTTCCCATGAGGCCTGATTTCGTTCACCTGGGCCTAAACCTTGCATAGAAAAACAATAGCCAATATTTTCGTTTTCCACAAAGCAAAATATAAAGGTACATGCATGGCAAAAAGAGTCAGGTTGATGCTAGTTCATACCTCCATTTCCAATCTGTCACCTTCTTAATCTCAGATATGGCAATAAGAGGCCTTGGACAAGTTTGGATGCTTTGTGTAGAAGAAATATTTTGATTGCAATCGAATCTTGAATATTCTTTTTTGAGTTAGCTGTTAAGAAACTGGGTAAAACAGATGAGCTAGAGTCAGGCAAGTATGCAGTTATCTATACACATACATGAAAATAAGCCCCCTGAATTTATTAAACACCTACAGCCTTAAATTGCCAATTATGTGAAGTTAGATCTCTTTCAATGTTTGAGTCAGTTACAAATTAACTCCTATTATTATTAACAAGAAGAAAATTAAGCTAAACTCATTTTCTACCAGTCAAATGTTTTGGTTTCCTTTTTTATCCATATTTACACAAGGGACTTGGAAAATGATCGTGATGTCTTTTTTGTGGTTGTGGTTGTTTTATATATATATATATATATTTAATTTAGAAGTCTATGCATTCTGTGCTGATGTTTAAAGATTAAGGGATATATGGCCAAAGTGCAAACTTTTAAAAGCTCAGGTGAGCAATACGAGTGGAACAGATTAGTCAACAAAAATAGTCATTTAATTCCCATCTTCTTTTAAGCAAAATGTAGGAAAAGGTATTTGGATAAAAGCATGTTGTTAATTGTGCTTTAAAAATACATTCTATTCCAAGTCTTCAATCCTTCTTCCTCCTCCTCCCCCCCCCCCCACCCGGCCCCAATTCCCTTCCAATGTTGAAAGCTCCCTTGCTGGGTGAGACCATCAGAAAAGCACAGCTTGAAACTGAAAGATGAACTGGTACAATTGCTACACTTTGAAACGCAGAGTAAGAAAAGCTGCAGTTTGGAAGCTTAAGAGAAAGATGTTTTTTTAAAAGGAACTATTTATCCTACATCGCACTTTCAGTGTTTCAGTCTTCTTCGAATCATAATGCAATTTGTAAACGGGGCTAAGAGTTGGAAGAGAGAAAAAGGTTATGAAAGATGATGGGTGATTATGATGATGTCAAATATAGTCATTAATTCACATCCCCAACTCTCTTTTCTTTTAAATCATAGGAAGTAATGGGAAATATAAACCCAGTTGTCTTTCTGGATTAAATCAAGGAGCCATTATCTGGTCCAGATTTTTTTTTTTAATTTGCCGAAAGCCTATAAGAAAGACATGGAGGTGGCAATTTTATTATTTATTGCCAGAAGTTATCCTAGAATTTCTTAGTACAGAATATCTTTGATAGGGGAATTATTGGTGCCAGTTATATATCAATGTAATTTATTATAATATAGAGAGCCAGTTTGGTACAATGATTAAGGTTCTGGCCTAGAAATCAGGAGACTGTGGGTGGAAAAAGCAGTGAGATCAAAAATGGGGTTTAAAAATGATGATAATGTCTGGTGCTCAAGAGAGTAATTATGATACCTGGAGATTGCACCGTAAAAGATATATCTGAAATTATTTGGTTAGCCTTTATAGAGATACTATTTTCATGAGATCTTAACAACTATCCAATAAGGTTAATATACATTTAAAACTAGTTTCTGTATATTAAACTTAATAGCGAGAGTTGTACTATCAAGAGGGAGGTAAACCACATTTTTGCAAAACACGAAAAGAAATGTTTCGCGCACTGAGAAGCACAACATATGAACAATGGTATGCTGCTGATAATCATCCCACACAGATACACATCTTAAGAACCACATTTTCATTGGAAATCAATCAATGATCTTATTATTTTACAAGGTTATTTGGTCATTTTGATTTCTTCCATTGACATTAGTACTATGTTGAGAGTTATTAACACAGAGAGCAGCATCTTTTTCATTCATTTGACATGGGGATGCATTCCATCCACTCCATTATAATAGATGATAACTGCTTTTGGAAGTAACCAGCATCAATGATCATTAAAAAGAAGTAGCTGGTTAATTGCAGGAGGCGGGAGAGACAAATGATATTACACAAACCATATCATTGCTTTTCTTTGGATATAAATTTCAGGCAGGCAGGCAGGCAAATATAATGCAAGAGTCATTTTACCCTTTTTAAAAAAGAGGAAAATCAAGAAACAGAGAAATCAGAGGAGGTCTGTACATAATTAAAAATCCCCATAGGAAATACATCTACTGCTTGCAGATATCTGCCTGCAATCCACCAGATGCCAGAAGCAAAGTTAAATTGGTATGGTCTTTTTTAGCAAGAGATTTCAGTTTCCATTAGGCCAATTAAAAGAGACAGTATATGTAACCTGTCTCCTTTATGCCATAAAAATGAAATTTCTCAACTTCCAGATATGCAGAGGTTCCACACATTCTAAACCTGATTAACCATTGTAGCATCACTAACTAGCTCATTAATGCCATTCATTCGTATTCCAATAGCTTCCTCAAGCGTCTATCACCTTCTAGAAATACTGTTTGAGTAGGGAGAGCAAATGTTAAGCATTACTAATGACTTTTCACCTTGTGCAGGCATGAGATATTTAGAAATCCTAGCAAGGATATTTAGGTAATCAATATAAATCCATTTTTGTGGCCCACCTTTCATACCCTGCAACTTTAAAGATGGTTTTTCTGAAAAAGTAATCTTGGTCATTACAGAAATAGGTTGTCTGGCCCAGGGATGAGCAGAAGATGGATCTTATTTACTACGTAGCTTGGAACAAATCAGCAAGGATTTCTAACTAATTGTTTAGCAGAAGCATCAGTAAAACAATTTTTCTTGCTCTAAATTAACCTGCTGAAATTAAATAAATTTACAGTCCTCCCTGAAATAGTAGATTTGCATGTGGAAAATGAATTCCATTTTAGTATTGAGCTTTCTAGAAAAATTCATTCACACTTAGTGTAATTCTGTAGATCTCAGGGTTCTATTTTGTAGCATACAATTTAGTTTAATAAATTGTCACTATTATTATATCTAAAACAATTGATCATGTTTTAGCTTGTCTACCCAGTTTATTTCACTTTTTGCTACAATATCATGTGTGTCTGTGTCTGTGAGTCAGTATGATATTGTGGAGAAACTTGGCCTTGGGCTCAACTTTGTTTTGAGAAGAAAAGCAGTGAGTTATATACAGCATGTCTCCTGAAACTTCTTTGAAGAATATTGAGGTACACACTAGATACAAAGAATCCAGTCAATCTATCAGAGATCTATTATGAGATGGTAGATAAAGAGTCTTTAGCATGTTGGGACTAACCACTATAGGGCCTCTCCCTCAGGTTCCAGTCTATTATGGGGCAAGTTGTCCATCCTTCAGGTAGCTCTGTGTGTGTGTGTGAAAGAGAGAGAGGGGGGGATAGGTCACTCAGTTTATTTGCTGAGAACTGTATTTTAAATCTCTTCTAATTTTTTCATGGATTTCATACAGATCCAGGGCTGTATGAAATACCAACCCATTCATAAAATTGTGGGCAAGAATAATATTTACTCAATTTATAATGAAACTGTGCAACAACTTCTTCTCCTTCTCCTTCTCCTTCTTCCTCCTCCTCTTCCTCCTTTCTTCTTTCTTCTTCCTGATTAATTAAGTCTTTTTTTAGACTTTTTTTTTCTTAAAAATTAAATTTAAAGACAATGAAGTGAAATGGGTTGATACAAAAGTGTGAGAGTTATTTGCTGATAAAATGAAAAGGTAGTGCTTTTTCAATATATAAACTTTGTCTAACAGAAATAATATAGTAAGAAAAGTTGCTTTTTTCTCATGGGAAATGTATTGTAAGCCTTATGTTGTCAGCAGTTAGGATCTGAGCCATAGATGGTTGAAGGTCTATGGAGATTCTCAGTCATCTAGGTCATGGTTGTCCCAAAGGAGCTTTTTTAAAAGGCAACTGGACTTTGTTTTTCCTTGAATATGTTTCACTTCTCATCCAAGAAGCTTCTTCAGTTCTGAACTGAAGAAGCTTTTTGGGTGAGAAATGAAAAGTTGCCTTTTGAAAAAGCACTTTTGAGACAAGGTGGTTGAAAGCTACATGAAAACCAAAATGTGTAGGGAGATTATGGCTTTGGCAGACTAAAAACAGGACATATGATAAGTTTATAATTCTCTCATACTCGTTCTCTTGTATAATCATCTATGCAGAGCATCCATTCAGCATATCCACCATTCAGAAATTTCTTCTTTTCCACAAAGCTAAATCCTGTGGACAAGGCTTTTAAGAGTCCCAAAATGTTCCTAAAATGCTGATTTTGGTTGAAAAAATGTTATATAGTTTAATTAAAAGCCTAGTATATGGCTAATCAATCTGAAGAGGCAGTAAAACAACAATAATATTGAGTATACTTTTCTGTAATTAATTTGTAGAAATTATTCATCACCTTCCATTTTAGTAAAAGGAAAAGAAAGTCTCCATGGTAAACTACAGATGACTCTATGGATCTTTTTTTTTTTTTTTTTTTTTTTTGCAGCATTACAAAAGTGGTTTGCCACTACCTCTATCCGTGACTTCTTTTATTAATTTAATTCCCAGTTCTATTCTGGGACTTCCTAATGGTATCCCTTCCAAGTATTAGCCATTATCCTGGTTAAGCTTTTCTGTGATCAGCCAAGATCAGAATAAACTAGTAAACAGTCTCAGCTAACCAGAGCTAAAGATCTTTGTCCATCCTTGCCTCAACCTTTCTTGCTGAAAGACTTCTAAAGTGCCCTATCTTATACCTCTCCAATTGCCAGGAGTACATGAACTCATGTGATGTTATCTTCAGTTTCTATGCCTCAGCTTCATAATTCTCTTCCCTCATCCAGACTTTGAAAAGCATTGTGGGGTTTCTAATGCTGTTCTTCATACAGCTTGCTCCAAATATTTGAAAAATAAGACTGAGTAGTTAAGAGAGCAAAAGTCCTATTGTTCCCAAGCATGACCTCTTGGGACAGGATGGCTTATGCAGTAAACAACAAAATGGAGCCTGACTTTATTAGCAAAAGCTGAAAACACAAGGAAAGAACTTGGCAGCTCCCTCAAGGAGGGAATGGAGAAGGCCACAAAAGATTTGCAGCCCACAGTTCTAGTGTTATTCAGTTGCAAGGTGGAGCTGCATTTCGAGCCCAGAGAATGCAGCTCAATCAACTTAAATTAAAACAGAGGCTCCTGAGAATATCATGCCAAGCATGACTAAATTCCTTGTCTGCAAATCGTCTCAAGCTTGGTTAAAAATTAGACTTTCTCTAGAAACCAGAGAAGCAGAGTAGAGTCAAGTCTCAGCAGGACAGCAATGGTGCTTCTTTGGGCTTGGAGAGATTTCTTCATCATCCCCATTGCATATCCCAGCATGTAGTTTGTTTGTCAGACTCCAAAGGCTTTCAAAAGAATTAATTAAACTATCTCTCTTAAGTGCCAGGGGGAATTAAGTCTGAGTAAAACTCTAAGGCTTGGTTCTCTTTCTGCCTTTTGATACTATTTTGAACACCAAAAGTGAAGATGGCAAACACTGAATGAGTCAAGCCGCCAGATGTTCTATAAACACCCACCACTGGAAGATTTGCTCATATTAAAGAGTGAAAAATTATACCTGGGGCTTCTGTGTGCTAATTTAATGGATTTTTCTTTTTAAAGTTCTTTGAAGAAATACACGTACCTGAGAGATGGTAACTGAGTCAAGAAAGCCATTCACCTTCATGAATAAATAAAAATTTAAAATTAGTCTCCCTAATAGTGATCAAGCCCAAATGATAATCTCACTTTCCAAATATGAGGCATTCCAAAAATAATAAACTTAACTGGGAATTGAAATTGAAATCTGTCCTGGAGAGAGGTGATAGCATCAAATTTGAGAAGTCACAACAGAAATCCTTTCGCCATGATAAACGGGTCTCTATGAGGCAGCATCCTTTAAGTATCTCATGCAAACATTGTACTTTAAAATAAATTCCAGTAGCTTAAGTCAGTGTTTCTCAACTGTGGCCATTTTAAGATAAGTGGACTTCAACTCCCAGAATTCCCAACTACCATGAGGATCCTAGAATTATGGGAACTAGAGTCCACACAGGTTGCTCAGGTTGAGAAACACTATGGTAGATTAACTCAATCACAAGGACAACAAGAAAAACGCAATTTTGAGTTTGTGCCTACACTGAAAATCAAGCAAACTACCGTAACTAAACAGAGTTTGAGTTCCAGACTTGAGTCCCTGGAGATGAGAAATCTAGATGCTGAATGAATAAAGTTGTATTGGTAGTTGGGAGACCAGGCAAAACTTTGATGGCTCTGTTTCAGGTTACCAGCCTGCCTTTTTTAGAGTATATTTGCCAGATCAAATGATTCAGTTGTCCTTTTATATCTGAAATCTGTGATGTTTTACTTGCAATGTTGCAAAACATTCTGTACCTCCCACACACACACACACACACACACACACACACACACACACACACACAAAGCAACCAAACCTAGCATTCTTTATAAACTGATCTGTTTCTTAAATCTCTGGTACAGATACATTTAAAATCCCAGGTTTCTTTTCCAAAATAAAGTTGAGATGTTCTTCAGTCAGTTTAAGAGGAAGAACTCCTTAACCTTTTAACAGATAATACATGACCCTTCCCTATTTCTGTATGATTTTTTGTTTTGGAAATGCCTCTTGAGAGAAAACTACAATATAGTGGCACTGTAAAGATTAATCAACATTAAACTGAGAGGGGAAATAATTAAATTCTGCAATTGCAAGTACTTTTGAATCTCAGTTTTCCATTCCCATAGATAGAACAGAATACAGTCTACCTTGCCTTAAGCTCTCAGAGGAGAAAGATGCAAATGTTACATTATGCCATGCCCCTGTGTATGACTTCTACCTCCACTGACTGCTTGAAGGGAGAGAAATTTCTGTTTTTATGCAATGTATATCATGTGCCATCTATGTAATTGAAAACACCAGCTGCAGTGGAAGGTGATTGAAACTGTGGGCGTCTTATAATGCCTAGAACAGTCATTCATGCAGAGAGCCAATGGGCAGGCCATTCTGCTGTGCTTTTTCCACTGACTATGATTGAATCATTCAGTTCTGCCACATTTCTGCCACAGATGCAGGAAAACTATCTACCTTAAGAGAACATTAAGCTAGAGCAGTAACTCATTCAGAGACATGGCCAATCATTCCTTCTACTGACACTTTATATGTCTTTTAAGAAGAAAGCTTCATTGAGTTCAATGGGGCTTATTCAAAGATAAATGATATATGATTACAGTCTGTTCATCGAAAATGGGAACTTTACTTTCTTTGGTCAAGGGCCCAGGGTCTAGGTATCAATTGCTGGAAATCAGTAAAAGAGAAGCCAGAGAACAGCACAAAAAAGAAATTGAAGAACTATTCCGTTCTATTTTCTAGTCTATTTTCACCTGCCTTTCTGCTATCCTCCTCTGTTTTCTGATGTCGCCTTTTGCCTTCCTCTTTCAAACACTTCTTCTTTCTCTTTCCAAAGAAAGTGGACAATGCAGATTACCCTGTTGCCAGAGATCTTGTGTAAGCATCTCATAGCATCCAAGGATATTATTCCACTATTAATTAAGTTGTGACACATTAACTATACCCAAGTCCTTTACTCAGTGAATTTATCCTTCCAATTAATTTGATTTAATTAAGTAAATCTTATTAATTTAATTGCCTAATCAAATAGTGTTGGCATTTTCATTCTTTAAAAAAAAAATCTAGATTTTTGTTACCCTTTTCTTTTTTTTCCAGTATGTAAATAGACAAAAGCAAATATCAGACCCTTTAACATGGAATTTATCTTCCGCTACATTACATTGCTACGTGTTCGGTTTTAATACAGAGACCATACAAAAATCCAAGGCCTCTGGAGAGCACCCAATCATCAGTCTTTGAAAGCAAAAGCAGCTTTCTTTAGTTAAGAAAACCCTTAACCCTGAACTGAAATAAAAAAGTTGGAAGAAGGGCAATAAATATATCTATAAGATTTAAGATAATTAGCAATAGCAGTAGCACTTAGATTTATATACCGCTTCACAGTGCTTTACAGCCCTTTCTAAGCGGTTTACAGAGTCAGCATATTGCCCCCAACAATCTGGGTCCTCATTTTACTGACCTCGGAAGGATGGAAGGCTGAGTCAACCTTGAGCCGGTGAGAATCGAACCGCCAAGCTGCAGGCAGCCAGTAATCAGCAGAAGTAGCCTGCAGAACTGCATTCTGAGCACTGTGCCATTATGACTCAGAATAAATTAAATTGATTCTTGCCTCTTTTCAATAACTGATTTCACCATTCTGATTTCTTTTAATACTACTTCCTACTTTGTGGGAAGTTTTGTTGGTTTAGAAGGGATGCCACATGCCACATGGTGATCATGCATGTTAAAACTAATCTGGCTTCTTTCTGACTTAAATGGGAGAAAAAAACAAAGTAACATATTTAACACTTCCCCCCCCTCAAAAGAATAATTCTGTTCACACTGCACATTGCTTTGCAGTTTTCTCTAACTCTTTTATACAAATATGCATATATCAGGAAAACTGATATTATCCCAGAGAATTCTAACACAACTTCCATTTTGAGCCATTAGTTATATTGTTAATGAAACTGTAATAAACTTAATTTTGGCCTTTCTCTATTCCTAAAGTGACTGCTCAGTGAACAAGGTATCAGTTTAGTTAAAATATAGAATCCTTCTGAAAAATAACCATAATAGCAGAAATAATCATACAAAACAATCATTTGAAAATATGGTTCTGTTTTCAATGGCTGTTAATAGGAAACAAGAGCTTTCTTCTTTGAATATTTATTTTTATTTCATTTATCAAATTTATGTGATTTATATTTATCAAATTCATTTATCAAATTTATATTCCCTGCCAATGAAAAAGAAAAGACTCATATTTCATTCTTTCTTGGATCTACAGCTCTCTAGTTTTATTTTCATACCTCTGAGGTAATGTGTCCATATTTTACATCTCAGGGGTGTTATCTTTCAAAAATTGCCAACCAAATCATATCATGTGGTCAGGTCCCGCTGCTTGTCTGCCCTGCCCAACAGGTCTAGGGCAGCCATGCTTTATCAAATTACTGACAAACCTCAGAACAATGGATGTATTCCAACATTAAATTCACAGTATCCAGTCTCTGCAAGTTATTCCAAAGTTACTCAACTGGAACATACTTGCATATGCATGCTCTTCATTTTTGCCCTGTTTATTCTGAGCCTTTTAGCTTGACAGGAACCAGTTTGTTGAAACTCCCCATTGTACAATACTCAAATTGTTGGGTTTTTTTTCCCCCAACTTGCTTCCCTAACCGTAATAGCTAGAAAATGTCTTGGAATGAAAAAAAAAAAGTGAAAGAGTCTCTGAGGAAGTCTTGTGGTGTATTTAAGCTTATTTTATCACTGCAAGCAACAAGCTTTGAAGCTTCTTTAATTGTCTGCATTTCCCAATTGTGGGATTTAACTGATGTGGGGGGGAAGTCAAAGAGCCTATCAACTCCTGGAGGTACAGATGTCCATTCCTTTGGTATTGTTACAGTTCTACTACTTTACACATATATATAACGATGACACGTTAAGGGTTGGAAAACATCATCACAACGTAGTAATCGTTATATTTTCTCCGTTTCAAAGATAGTAGTGTAACACTACGCGTAAGGTGGTATTGTTTACCGATACCGACCTCTGTGTTAATTACTTACTGTCCTATATGAAATCAGAAGTTGTGACTAAATAAATGCATAATGCCATGTTCCACCCAAGAGAAATTCACAGCAATTCTTCCACTTAACAGAACAAGGGCACAAAAATTGCCAAATTGTTCAGCACAGTGCTACTTTCAGTAGACTCAGATCTCAAAATCCAAGCTTATACATTTTGATAATGTGCGCACATATCTTTTACTCCAAAATGTCAGGACTGCCAGACTGGATTCTGCAACAGCATGAACTGTAGCATTGAACTACATATGCTACCTTTTATCATTCTAGGTGAGAGAAACTTATACAAACCAACATATTTCGGAGAGATCACTTTTTTCACATAATTTTAGGATAGCTAACTGTACCTTAAAGTCTATATAAAATGTGTTTGATAAAAAGCGTTTGATTGGGATCATGCATCAAAAGTATTGCAATTTAGCATTACAACATGGAAACAAATGTAAATTGGGAGATTTACATTTGTAAATGATTAGAAAAATATTATTATTATTATTATTATTATTATTATTATTATTATTATTATTATTATTATTATTATTATTATTATTAAAATTTATATACCGTCCTATCTCTCTTACGGGTCTCAGGGCGGTGAACAGGCAATAATAAAAAAAATAAATATTGAATAAAAAGCCTGCTCTAAAATACCCCATATAAAACCCCTAACAAAGCCCAATCAAAACTACGCCAGGCTGGCCGCATGGAATAGATGGGTTTTCAAGGCTCGGCGGAAGAGGCGCAGGTCCGTAGTTGTACGTAGGTCGGGGGGTAGGTCATTCCAGAGGGCAGGAGCTACCACAGAGAAGGCTCTCCCCCTGGGGGTCGCCAGCCGGCATTGACTGGCCGACGGCACCCTAAGGAGGCCCTCTCTGTGGGAGCGGACTGGTCGAAGGGAGGTATTTGGTAGGAGGCGGTCTTGCAAATACCTAGGTCCATTGCCATGGAGCACTTTAAAAGTTGTTACTAACACCTTGAAGCGCACCCGGAAGGCCACCGGCAGCCAGTGCAGCTCGCGCAGGAGAGGTGTTACATGGGAGTATCTAGAGGCCCCCAAAATCCCCCACGCGGCCGCATTCTGTGCCTAAATTGTGGAAAGATGTGACAAAGATCTGTATGGCAATAGCTTCACGGCTTGGAACTGGGCTCCCTAGGGCACCATCTTTTTCCAGGAATCTCTACTCATCCAATTCAATCCAGCAGATTGGAAATGCTGCAGGATTGGTCAGCTAAAGACTGTCAACTGGAGGGAACTAGAAGATGGGCCTTCTCTGCTGTAGTGCCTGCTTTGTGGAATAGTCTCTCCTTGGAGGTTAGAATGGTTCCTACTATTCTACCACGTTGGCTTTTCATAAGGCTCTAAAAACCAGGCTGTGTACCTGACTTTAGGGCTCAGAATGTGTTAAGGGCCCCATTTCGTATATTTCTGTTAGTTGGTTAACATATTGCCTGTTATATACAGTAGATTTATTCTTTGGATTTTTTAAATTGTTTTAAATTGTTTTGTAGTTTTAGCATTGTAAGCTAACCAGAATCACTTGGCTGAGATGGGCACCTATAGAAATTGAATAAATGAATGAGTAAATAAATAATAAACAAATAAATAAGTTTTCTCTATTTAATTTTTAAAAAATAAAATAAAAATAAAATTGCTGAGATGTGACTATGTGAATAAGATAGTATGAACTTTAACTGGCCCACACATCTCTGAGAGTCTAGTGTACTGGTTAAAGTCACCAGGCCATAAACTGGAAGCCTGGGTGTTTTTGTTCTGCCTTAGGCATAATACCAGCTGGGTGATTTTGGACCAGTCTTTCTCAACCCTAGGAAGAAGGCAATGGCCAACTATTGCTGAAAATGTTGTCAAGAAAATTACATGGATTTTTCTATGTATTCACCAATAGACAAAACTGAAGGCACCAAAGTTAATAATCATCATCACACCCCCAGTGAAGCACCACCTTGAAGTGGTTGAGGGGCTTGTGTGCTCTGAGGAAGATGAGAGCTATGCCAGAAGTTCATCCACATTGGACAGGTTTCATCAGAGGAACCAGATAAAGAATGACTCTCCCATATGGTGAGATGTAAATTACAGAAATCCATACTAGCTCGCTCATCACCTGGGTCAACATGGACCATGCTAGGTATTGGAATTCCTGAACATTTGGGAAAACTGGGCTACAGGACGCTGGACTATTGGCTGTTTTTTTTTTTTTAAAGTTAAAATTAAAGAAAGAGTCAGACAAGCTTATTCTGCCTGCATAAGACCAAGCCTTGAGAACCAGTCCATACAAGTGCAGAATTGAAAAGGCAGTGATCAACTGCAAGCGTTGTCTCTGCAAAGATGCTGAAGAAATAGTGGGCCACCTGGTTACAGCTGCTCCAAATGGATTGCCCAGACCAATGACAAACAATGGCATGACAAAATAGCAACAATGGTGCATTGGAATACTTGCAAGAAATACCGTTTGCCTCCATAAAATAGAGAAAGTAATAGAAAATGAAGAAGCTAAAGTACACTGGGACTTCAGAATTCAAACTGACAGAAACCTGCCACATAACACCCCAGACTTAACAATTGTGGATCAAAGAGACAAGTATAATCTGGATAGGGGACATTGCAGTATTTGGAGACAGCAGAAGACAGTGAACTGAAGAAGATAACAAAATACAAAGATCTACAAATAGAAATAGAATGACTGTGGCAAAAGAAGCTAATGTAGTACCAGTAATAACAGGCACCACTTGAACACCATCATCATTGACAAAAATCACCATCAGTCAATTACAAAAGGCAGCTTTATTCAGAATAGCTTACATCCTGTAATGATACCTTTAACACAATCAAACATCCGGATCTGCCTATCCCAGGTCCTTGGGAAGGACTCGATAGGTGCATAAAAATGCCAAATCCAGTATGAATATCTGGCTGGCTGTGTGATGAACCATAATCACTACTGGGATTGCAGTACATTGAGTGGTGGTATTAATTGTAATGGTTTATTTATTCTTATCTTGCTAGCATAAGTTTCTGTCCATACCAACATGTAGACTATGAGAAAAACAGTTTCTGACAGTTGAAATTAGAGGCATTAGTTTTTTTTTTCTCCCTTTCATTATTCTTCTCATCATTCCTCCTGGCTGATCAGGTCACACAGCCTTCAGTTGTTATAGTTTCATCACTAATTTAACCAAAGACAGAGTAATTTGTTCTTTGTGGCTCTATTCAAGTTTCATTCTAACCGGCGCCTTTGAAGTTAGCAGGAAAGCTATTCAAGAAGGAAGAATAGACTAGGCTTTCTATTAGCAATAAAATTGCCATGTATTAACCCCACATATTTCAGAAAATGAGCTGCAGTCAACTGAAGAAGGCAACATCATCTCCTTTCACACAAAAAGATTTTCTCATACCTTAATTTGCTATAAACAAGATGGTTGTCATAAAAAACAAACAGATATGTTCTTGCTCTTTTGCTCTGCTCAGAGCAGGTGCTGAGGCTGCAAATCTCAAACCATTTGTACACAGGGAGTTCCAAGGCCTCTGTCATTTCTCTTATTCCATAGCAGAATTAGAGCCATAAACCTACAAGGCAGACTATGTTTTAAGACAAAACAGAATTCAGAAAGGAGCTGTGTTCATGTGTCATACTAATCCATAGTTTGTTTTAGTCATAGTTTGTGATATGTTGGAATAGAAGACCATCATTTTTTTAAGATAAAGCAATTATGATAACTGCTATTTGAACCCAGCAACCCATCATTAGTTTATCTAATTTTGTTGTGACTCCTTTGTGTGACACTGACTTTTTCAAAACTTTTGTTCACTTTCAAATGAAGTCACTGTGGTCTGAATTTGACATTCTGAGCATACAACATGTACTGTATGTTGTATGCAACTGTAGGGTGCATAAAAGTGCTTTAGCATATATATACCAAAGCCTAAGATCTATCTTTAACTTTTGAAATTACAATCCTCCATAAGATGCATACAGTCATGCTCATTTAATTACCATTACATGCCTTATTACTAAACCTGCCCCCATTGTTAGATACACTACTGGCCTTGCCTTCTGCTTGTTCATATTTAATACTCATATTTAATATGTCCCAACACTTGTTTGCATGCTATATCCATATTAAATATTGGATTATAGCACATACTGGAAGCCAATTGTGCAGACCAAAAGATTGATGTGCTTTAGGGACTAATCATAGGTAATTAGATTTAGATAACTCTTCGTGAATATAATTCTTTGAAGAATTATATTCTTTCCTTTCATCTGTCTTTTGTGGCTAATATATCACTCTCTGGAGACTAAAGTGATCTTTTTGAGAATCATCAGCTTATCACTTTACATCAATCCTACATCTGCCATATAGTCTTCCAACATATCCCGAAAGCAGCTATTTAAATAAGGGTTCATGTACATCACTCATTAAACATTATCTAGCTGCACGTATGAGGATTTATATTGAAGCACTTATTTTAATTGAGTATATAATAAATAAATAAGATGAATTGGCAACGTAGGCTTGCCATGGGATTCTTTTCTTGCTTCCTACTTGAGGGAAGATAATACTATTATGGATTCATTGGAATGACCTCAAACAGATTTCACTATTACAATGGTAATAACAATACTTGTTTTTCAGTGTTCATAAAGATACATGAGATATCAAATGCACATTCTCTTATTTAATGGAAACTTTGCAAAAAAAGAATAATTTAAAATATAAACAGGTCTTCCACAAGATAAATAGATCATCTGTATCTTTAGAACAACGAGTATATTCCTTATTGCTGCAGTATCAGTGAATATAAATGTTCCACTTATATTTCCTTTGTATTTCTACTAAAATTATAAAAAAAATGTAATATTCCATTTGGTCTGTTGGTATGAGAGACAGAACAAGTAAACATACATCTCTTAGTTGGTCACCCACAAAGATACCTTACATCTGGATGGTTTGCCTTCTGCAAACCATCCAGATGTAAAAAGTGAGCATTGCAGGCATAGCAAGGTATCAAACATCCCTAAAAATAAGGCACAGAATTAAGGCACAGAATTGTCGACGTCATAATCATTAACCATTTGGTGCCTGCCACAATCTGTTTTCCTCCCAGTTTGTTCGTGTCATGCTTACAAAGTCATAGAATCTGGAGGATTTTAGGAAGATAGGAAAATGTGCTTATCGGCATTCTTATAATGGGTACAGTTTCCCAGGTTATCAGCCCAAGTAATTTCTCTGTACTGCTACTTCCTCCTTTTTTTTAATGGCAGACTTTGGAGAATAAATCAGAAAATGTGTAAGAAAAAATGGTGCTACCATTCCTTCTATTTTCCCACCTGGCATATCTAAAACAACAATCACTGCTTACAATATGGCAGGGAAGCATTTAAAACTCTGCTCCCTTTTTAAATATGTATTCTAATGCATGTGAGACATATTAGAACATGGGAGAAGGACTTTGATTGCCCAGTCACATTCAACCCAAAGCCTGTCACTGCAGACTCCCTCTGTTCCCAGTAATCTCATTTAAAAAATGAAGAAAATCTTCAGTATTCAAAGAATCAATTTGTCCACTATGTTTTGCTCCCATCTCCTCCCTAAATTTAATAAAGACTAAGCTGTTCTGTTTGAAAAAAAAATATTAAAAATAAATACAAGATACAATTAGAAAAAAAATACAAACTAAAAACAAACTACAAAAAATGGAAAAACAGAAATTGCATAAAATAGAAGAAAAGGGAAAAAAGAAAAAAAACATAAAAAGTAACTTCCCTTTTTAGCATGATAAGTACAAAATTTTTTGGGAACTTATTGTCATCTCTTAAAATATAGCAACTGCTCTCTTCTCCCCAAAACTCATCTCTTAATTATAAACACAATGTTAAAATATCCTCATTCATTCCTAGTCAATAAAAGCTCATTAAGATCTATTAGCGATAACTACATATTTATTTTAATCTATATTCCTCTATATTCCTTTCATGTACTTTTAGCTATCTTGATTTCTTTCATCTTCTCTTTGTTTTGTTTCAGCAAAACCTCTCTTCTGATTTGATACTTGTATGTTCTTTTCAAATATCAAGGCATCAACCAATTTCATTTATACAGTCAGTATATTATATTTCTCTATATTATTCTTATAATTTTTCATATTTAAATCCACATTCAAATCAATTTTAGTCTCAGTATAACTTATTCCTATTCTATTAAAATATTTGCACAATATCCATGACATTAGACATTTTTAAAAGTAATGATCTGGAAATGGGAGAGATAAATATAGAGCCCTTGTCATGGTCAGATCATGCACTCCTTAGGATGGACTTCCGGACCGCTTCCCCTCGCCGCAGGGAGACGGAACCGCCTAGATGGTTCCGTCCTAGGCTCCTGATGGACCCGGAGAGGTTTCTGACGGAGCTTGGGCCATATCCGGAGGATCTAGGTCACAACTCGGCGGAAGATCAGGCTGCGGCCTGGGATGTGGCTGCAGCCGCAGCACTGGACCGAGTCGTGCCGTTGCGGCCTCTGACCCGACGTAGATCTCAACTAGCTCCTTGGTTTACCGAGGAGCTGAGAGAGATGAAACGCCGGAAAAGACGCCTAGAGAGCAGTTGGAGGACTACCCGAACCGAATCCGACCGAACACAGGTAAGGATACATGTTAGATCCTACCTTGTGGCAATGA
>NW_015386425.1:859814-862688 GCF_001527695.2 Protobothrops mucrosquamatus
TAAAGCGCTCCATGGCATCGGACCTGGATATCTTCGAGACCGCCTCCTGCCGCAGATTACCCCCCATCGACCTGTACGCTCCCACAGAGTGGGTCTCCTCAGGGTACCGTCGGCCAGACAGTGCCGGCTGGCGACCCCAAGGGGGAGGGCCTTCTCTGTGGGAGCTCCCACCCTCTGGAATGAACTACCCCCAGAGATCCGGGTGATCCCTGATCTCCCTTCCTTCCGCCGCGCCCTTAAGACATGGTTATTCCAGCTTGCGGGACTGGCCTAGGGGAAAATTTTTAGAGGGGGTTTTAAAATGATTTTAATTAGACCAATTATTAATATTTGCCTTTTAATTAAGTTTTTAATCTATAGTTTGATATTTTGTATTTTTATCTGGTTGTTAGCCGCCCTGAGTCCGCAAGGAGAAGGGCGGGATATAAATATAAATATAAAAAAAAAATATATTAAAAAAAAAATGTCTGAGTCCATAGTTCACAAATCTCCTTAAAAATATACATGGTTAAAGTGTTTTGCTCCATTCTGTACTGGCATGTTAAATCTGTGTATTTTTCTCCTTTAACTGTAATCTTTAGGGATTTTTTTCTTATTCCCTCTCATGTCCAAAATTCAGTGATATGCGAGAAGCTCAATTTTATCATGTTTTTCCCCCAAAAAACAAAACAACCATAATTCTCCATGGGAAGAATTCTTATTAATTTCATTTTTTTTGTTTTAAATCCATATGGACTTTTAGATCAATTTTAACTTTCCAAAAGCAACACTCCAAACACCCTTTTCCTGTTTATTTCAAAAAATAACATTTTTCTAAATCCTTAAACTTGTATTTAAAACTTCTTTTGAAAAGAAGAAGGAAACTCACCCAATGAACACAATTAAAACTTGCTGTTCTGAAGGGTCTTGATGTTTCATTAGGTTCAGTTGAGGTTTTTGTTCATAAAGGTTTCATTACAACTGTGATGTAGTTGGAATCCCATGACTCATAAGCAAAACACAAAAACCTTGGTTTCTGCAGTACATTTACAGTACAAGGAATGGCTGTCCAGAGTGTATGTGGACAATCTCACAATCTCTCCTTTCTCTGGAGAGATTTTTGCCAGCCATGGTCCAATGTCTGGCCACAGTCTCCACTGCAAATGCCATCTTACTTAGACAGGGATGTCTAACTCACCATGGTCTTGTTGGAAGTTTCATTAAGCATTTTTTTGAAAGAGAATGACAGGACTGAAAACTGAAAGAAAGGACTCTGTATTTTCTTTTCATTTGTCCTTGAATAGATGTGTCTATTTTGTTTTCTGCTACAAGGAGATTTCTGGCATCAGGCTTCAGGAATATATATCAATGTTCAAAACTGCTGAGATATAAGAGGACTTCTGTAATTGCAAAACAACTTAATTAAGCTGGAAATACTGGATCTACTCTCAGTGTTTTCCAACATTTTAGAACATTTTGTTGTTGCTGCTGATATTGCTGATTAGTTAGATTTAGTATGGCTGCCCCTCCAAAAGACTCTGGGTGTCTTACAACATTGGAATAGACAATTAAATAGACAGTTAAAAATGTGACAACAAAACATAGCAGCCCAGAGTAAACAACAATAAAAAATACCACAGGGTCTTCACAAACTTACCCCAGAACTGAGAACAGGGTCAAATATTAAGACCTTTCCATACATCCAGGAAAGTGAGTGCCATACATATCTCTGTATGGATACTATTCCAGAGGGTAAGGGCATCAACAGGAAAGGCATGCTTCCTCAGTCCCACAAGGTGACAATACTTAATTAGGGGAACCTGGGGCAAACCCACTCTGCTCAAACGTGTAGAAACCCATTGGACATTGCTATAGAATTAGTTCTGGAATTCAGACAACTTTTATTTGTACAAATTGTGTGCAGCAAAGATAATAAGTATATTTTTGTATGTGTGCCTTCAAGTCAGTTTTTGACTCCTAATGATTGTATGGACTAGTCCCTGGAGTTTTCTTGCAAGGATTTTTTAGAAGTGGCTTGCCATTCTTCTTAGGACTAAGAGAGATCTGGCTTTGTGCCTAAGGTGGAACTAGAAGTTTCATTCTCCTAGTTACTAGCCTTGTGCCTTAACCACTGCACCAAACTGGTTGTCACCCATGTCCATTCAGAGATACCAAAATCTGCAATGAAAGGCATCATTGGACAACATCCAAAGATCTGCACAATATTACCCTTACTGTTGTCTATAAGCATAATATCCTAATGGCTTAACAAGTTGGAATCAACCAAGCTAAAAGAGATTTCATGTTTTTTGCGGGAAATGCAATTGAATTCCATGTCCCTTTCAATATACATTGTCTGGGTTAGGTGAGTCTAATAGGAACTTAGTCAAGCATACCTGTATGAATGCTAAGATTATGAAAAAGTTGTTTAAAACAAATGACACTGAGAGTTCGATTGATTCCAAATAAATGTTTTGGAGTTAAGGTCCCTATCAGGACAACCTGCTTTTCTACTGCCTGGACTTTTTCTCCCCTCTGATACCAGGAACCAAAGAATTATCCTTTCTATCCAGGTTGATTATAAAGGATTAAAGGGATGCAACAATCCTTTCAGGTATTGTTTATGTATTTTAATTATATTACTGTCCTATTTGTTGTCATCTTAATTTGTAAACTGACTCAAGATTGCTTGCAGTAGTTTACTTGTAAGCAGACGAACCAACTTTGGAAGTTTGTTTTGTATTTTGGATTCTACTTTAACTTTTATAACAAGTTTCTCCCCGTATGTGTGGAGGAATGAGGAAAAGTGAAACTAAAATGGCGTTGGATTGATACTTTTCAGCAAGAAGTGAAAGTGATTTCCGGTTTGAAGTTTTTCTTACTTTGAATTTGCGT
>NW_015386425.1:863997-893139 GCF_001527695.2 Protobothrops mucrosquamatus
TGGATTGTTTAAGTTTAGAGTTTGGAGTTAGAGATATTAATATTTGTTTACTTGTAGTTGAATGTTAGCCTAGGTTTGGTTTGGGAAGTCTGGGGGGTAGGGGGATGGGATAAATCATTGAGTAATACTTGTGATGTATTTTTTTGTTTATGATAAAAACAATAAAATTTTATATTGAAAAAAAAAAAAAAAAAAAAAAGATTGCTTGCAGTAAAGGCCAGAATAAATATTTTAAATAAACGAATAGTCAACTTGACAGGACCAACTTGTATGCCTATAAATTTAAGATGCACTTGAATGAAGTATTATTGAAGTAAACCAGATCAAAACAAATGTGGCTGAATCATTCTGGTTTCTATTTTCTTTTTGTCCAGTTTCATGAATAAAATACAGTGATTTCCAAGATTAGATTTATGTTTTTTAAAAAATTCCTTAGCCCAAAGAGTAAATTCATTCTGAAATGGAATGATGAAATGGTGGCACCTCATTGATGTGATGAGTTTTTCTGTCCCAGAACATCAGTTAGATTTTTTTTTTAAATTTCATATGGGGCAACTATTCCATGCTTCTTCTTGAAGTAAGGAAGACTGTTTCAGGATGTTTCTTCAGAGGAAAATGGTCAGAGGCCAATCTGAATGCAGAATATATTTAATAGGTTCACAAGAGTAATAAGATACTTAATAAAAAGCAGTAATAAGATGTTTTATAAAAAAAATAGCTACGGATAAAGATAAATTTGCATACAAGTGGTCGTTCAAACAATCTCAAGGATACCATACAATCTGAGATCATATACTGTAGCTTTCTGATTTAGAAAGGGGCCGTTCTTTTGTTTGGGAAATTTTCTACAAAGCCATTATCTCCTCTCACTTTTGACTACATTATTGTTCACTGTGATATACTAAGTGTGTCTAATTTGGGGGTCGCCCTCACTTTTCATTCATTTGCCTTTTTCCTTTTGGTCCTATCTCTCAACCATAAGAATGAAAAAGACAAACAGATAAAGCGCTCCAATCTACCATCTTAGCCTTGCTAAACTACACAAGCAAATATTTAAAAAATAATTGGGAGATCTGGTAACCATCAATGGATCCCAGACATTAGTAGTGGAAGCTTGCTGGAGCATATGTACCCAACAATGCCTACTCTGAACCATAACTCTCCCTTCTTCTCACAGGCCTTCTCCTTGCCTTTCCAATAAGATAGATGCCCTTAGACCAAGTACTCAAAAGGGAAAGGAGAGGATAAACCTCATTTATATAGTCACCACTTCAGCATAAGCTGGGAGTCTCACATGATAAATATTTTGCCAAGTCAAACCAATCAGCCAAATTCCAGTATATAATGAATTGGCACTTCAGACAGTATAATTCAAAGTTAAAGTTAGTCTCACATGATAATTTTCCATGTGGAAAAGATATATTGTATGGAAGTGAGTACCAATCTAATGTTTATGGAAATAGTCTTTAATGGCAGGCATACTATAATGAGTCTGGATTTAGTGGGCACCAAGTTTTTTAAAGAATATGCAGAAAAACAAGAAGTAGACGTGTACTGTTTTTGGTGATTTTTCATTTTTTTTCACTTCCTGTTTGATAAAAAATCGTCCCTTAGATCCACATTCTTTATCATAATACCAAGTGGAAAAAAAGTCACAAATAAAATTAAACATCTTGTGGAAAAGCAGGAAGACAATCCAACATCGTTTACTCTTCAAAGAAGAAAATCTGCATCTCCCCAAAAAGGGGCAATTTCCCCCCCCCCACCAAAGTTTTCAGTATATATTTCTACTACATAGGTATAAATTTTTTTCTCAGCTACATGACAGAGATACATGTTCTGATCAGGACTCAACTAACAAGTTAAAAATATACAATCCAAAGTTGTAAATCCCATATAGTCTCCTCTTACCTTGTTTAAGAATCAAGTTGGAATTATTACAGCTAGTCCTCCACTTACAACCATTCATTTAGTGACTGTTCAAAGTTACAATGACACTGAAAAAAAAGTGACTTACAGTTGGTCCTTGCACTTACGATCATAGCAGTATCCCCACCGTCACATGATCTGCTAACAGGAATGTACTTATGACGTTGCAAAGTCCTGGGGTCATGTCATAACCATTTGCAACCTTACCACGGGCTTCTGCCAAGCAAAGTCATTGGGGAAACAACTGCATGATTTACTTAACAACAACAACAGTAATTCACTTAACAACCATGGCAAAAAAGGTCATAAAATATAGTGCAACTCGGTTAACAACTTCCTTGCTTAGCAATGGAAAATCTGGTTCTATTGTGGCTGTAAGTTGGTGATTACCTGGATGGAATCTCACAGAGAATAAACATCACTGATATTACAGTGTGATGGAAGGTCTAATATAGGGATAGAAAACTTGAATGATACAATAAAACATAACAAAATTATAGTTCCAGAAATTTCAAGTCAATACACAGTTACTCTTTTGCTTTTAGTAAAAGCAACAAGGTAAGTTTCTCGCAGTCACTACCCAGAGGAATTATCTCTATATATTCTGTGATTAAACCAATGATATATGGTATCTCCGTTTCACAAAGCAGTTGCATAAAATAAAAAATAAAATGTAAAAGGAAGCAGAATCCTGAGTTAAGATGTTCAGGCTTTCAATTCAGATCTTCCCAACTAGCCTGCATCTTACCGCAACAATTTTGAAATGAAATCCCACCCACTCACAGTCTTTCTAAAAACAATTAAAATAAATATAATCAAAGAGCCAGAACCTTTAATAAAGGCAGAGTGAAAACAGAAGTGCAAATGGGAATTTGAAAGATGGGAAGGGAAAGGGAATAGACAGGTGGGAGCAGGAGAGAAGAAGATTATAGCCAGATTGCCAGTGGAAGAGGAAAAAACAACAACCCCAAAGTCATAAGTAGAGTAGAGTAACTGGTTCTCGCAGGACAAATGTGGGGTAATTCATTTGAAATAATAAAAGTGGATCTTCAAGGAGGATTTTTCATATTTTATTTTTTTCAAGTAGATATCCTGAGCTGCACTCAAACATCACGTAGTTCCCAAACCAAACCAAAATTCTGAACCCATTTCTTAATTTCTAGAGAGAAGGAAGAAAAGGACAGGTCATATTTTCCACTCCAAGCAAGAGCCTCATATGGAACATGTGTTGATTTGATGGAGCATGATTTTAATTTGTCCTTATGCCAGCAAAAGAATAAATTATAATTTTCAAAGATAGCTTGACACTTCTCTCCTTTCAGAGTAATTGCCTATTCTCTGGGTAAGAAAACAACATCAGAACCATGATGTTACATTGCCTTTGCTTTTTAGTGATTATTGTTAAAATTATAAGTAGAACACAGAAAGATAAGGGGGGGGGGTTGCTTTTTTTCCCATTAGCACCTGGAAAAGAACATTTGCTCAAGCAACAAAAATCTGCTTGGCAAACCATATAGATGTAGACAAAGACAAATATACAGTTTATCCATCTTGATCTTGTAGCTTTTTATGTAAAGGCATTAACTGCAGAATGATGACAAAATCTTATTGTGCTTAGTGTTGTCTTTGTGTAATCTTGGCAGCTTTTTTCTACCTTCTGCAAATTATTTTACTCTTCAAAAGCTCATGTCAATGCCATATTCTGCCTCCTCCCCCAATTGCAGGAAACTCTGAATAGTTATGCTGCAACTTGTTCATACTTAAAAATACTTAAAAGAGCTGAGCATGATTCTAAAATAAAAAAGGAAGACATGCCTGGGATTTCAGGCAAAGGGAGCACTTCACCTCTCTTCTTTTCATTCCAGCTTGCAGGACGTTTTTCTCGCTTTTCTCTGAAAAAAAATAGTAGCTGCTTTAATAAACTAGATCATTAAAACAGCACTTCTGTAATGCAGCTTTTAACCCGGCGACATCCTTCTTAAGATTCATACACATGCTTGAAGAAAACTGTGCGTGCTTGAATGAAGAACAGGTAGGTGTAGTGCCCCAGGTTCAAAGCATGTCTTCATCCTTATTTCTGAAGCATGCATACTCATTGCACGGCAAATACTATCTGCTCAAATTTGGCTGCATGCATTTTTTGGCTGGCTTCTGGGACACCCCAATAAGTTTTAGGGCTTTTCTAATTTTTAACAGTTTTTATTGTTATGGGCCATCCAGAGGAATACTCTTAAGTTGTGTAACCATTAAAAATATATATATGTTTGAAGAAATCCATTGGGGAGTCCTTTCCTGTCACTTCTAACTTTAACCATAGTTTCTTTCCTTCCATGATAGAACATCTCTCTGCCTAATTCTAATTCCTTATCACTTGATTAGCAAGTTAAAATGCTGCAGTCTCCATAGTGAGGTAAACCTCACTGTTTAATTCTTCCATTGCCAGAACATTTAGTTTCTATTCAGAATGAGTGATGGACCAAAATTCTCATCAATCCCAGCTAGGCTGGATAATGGACAAAGATTAGGGGCCCTTTGATATCTACCTTGAACTTGTACTGTAACTTTTTGCTTTCTGTTTTTAACTGTTAGCAGACTTTAAGAGGATTAATTTTGCAGATTCTAGTCCAGTTATGTTAAGAATTTGTTGACACTGGCAGAGTATCTAAAAGGTTATCAAGGCTGTATTGCTTTGGAAAAGCTGTTTAATTTTTCTTCGGGAAGACTTTTTGTTCTATGTGTTTGATATTTTTATCTTTAATACAGATCAGCTGTTAATGTAACTGCTCTGTACTTAGTGGATTCTCCGTGGAACTGTTTTTTAAAAAGCAAGTGTTATTCTGATTATTTACAATATCCTTATGACATATTTTGATATAATTTTGTAAAAAGATAAGTGATTATACAGTTGAGTTTCCTAGGAAATTTTGTAAAGATATTATCTGAACCCAGCGTTTTTCCTTGTGAATTTGAAAGCTGGAAAGGTCATTAGTATTATAAAATTATCTCATCCATATCTATCTAGCATGCTATTCAGAGTTTGGTTGAGTGGTTAAGGCATGAGGCTAGAAAGCAGGAGACCATGAGTTCAAGTCCTATCTTAGCCATGAAAGTCAGCTGGGTAACTCTCTTTCAGCCCAACCCACAGGGTTGTTGTTGTGAGGAAAATAGGAGGAGGAAGATGTGTTAATATATGTTTGTTGCCTTGGATTGTGTGTAAAAATAATAAAGGTGTGATACAAATAAAATGAGGTGTGGTGGCACAATGGCTTAATGACACTGGACATGATCTCTGCTCCAGTGGTTTGAGCCCTAGTACAGCATGATGAGGTGAGCTCCCGTCACTTGCCTCAGCTTCTTCCTGCTTAGCAGTTTGAAAGCATGTTCTATGCAAGTAGATAAATAGGTACCACTTCAATGGGCAGACAAGCTGGTGCTTTATGTAGGTAGTCAGATTCTTGACAGCTATGAACCTTCCTGTTGTGATGCCTATTTGCAGGGCAGCTCCAATGGAAGGATAGGGTTTGGGATGGTGCTACAGGAACAGCCACTCATCTTTCTGGTGCACAGCTGCCTTGCCCTCCTGTGCTGCATCTTGGTATACGTGCGAGCATGTACCACAACACAGCTAGTAATCTGGCAACTAAATTAGTACTGTGAATTAGTATTGCAGTCTCCTGGCTAATGTAACAATGTCATACACTAATCATCATCATCTGAATATTTTGACTTTGCAAAAACCACCTAACTCAGAACTGCCTATATATAAGACGTTACCTTAACAGCTTTTAGGTCCTTGGTTAGGACTTGAACTGTTAAGTTTTTACCAGTCCCAGACTGTGAATCAAAATTAATATTAAATCAATAATAATAATAATAATAATAATAATAATAATAATAATAATAATAATAATAATAATAATAATAATAATAATAATAATAATAATGCACAACCAAGTCAAGGAAGCCACTTCAACAAAATACATAAAGCGAGTCTGGAAAATCTTGAGATCAAAGCTGAGTGGAAGAAATATCATGAAGGCAATTAACACCAAGGCGGCAGACTCAGCTAGAATTTGATAACTCTGCACCCAAAAAAGTGATGTTGATCGATTGTACTTGCCAAGACTTCAGGGTGGCAGAACACTGTGGAAGAAAGAAAACATGGCTTAAATGACTACATAAAAAAAGCAAAAGAGCCTCTGCTGAAGGAGGTGAACAACGGAAACAGTTTAAAAACAACAACATTGAAAGCAGAATATTGAAAAGAAATAATTGAGCATTGGGTTTCTAACTGGAAAAAGAAGCCCATGCACAGTCAATACCTGAAGGACCTTGAAGGAAAGGTGGACACAAAGCTAACATGGAGCTGGTTAAGATCAGGAATGCTGAAGAAAGAAACTGAAGGCTTCATTTTGGCTGCCCAAGAACAATTGCAGACCAATTTCATGAAAGCAAAAATTCACCATGTCAGTAACATCATCAAATTCTTATGCAATGAGAAAGATGAAACAGTGGGTCACCTTATCAGTGGCTGCAGCAAAATCTCACAGACTGATTATCTACAACATAATGATCAAGTTGCCAAAATTATACACTGGAAGCTTTGCCAGAGGTTTGAGTCTGAATGCAGCAAAAATTACTGGAAACACCAAATTGACAAAGTTCTTGAAAATGAGCAAGTCAAGATCCTGTGGAACTTTTGTATCCAAACGTACACCTGGCCCACAACACACCTGACATCACTATTGTGGAAAAAAAAAAAGTCTGGTTCATTGATATTGCAATACCAAGTGATGCACAAATTGAAAAGAAACAGCTAGAAAAAATAACAAAATATCATGATTTGCAAATTGAAGTTGAGCGACTACGAAGGGGAAAAAAATCAATGCTTTTACCAATAGGAATAGGAGCCCTTGGAGCAATACCCAAAGGGTTGCCTAGATACATGGAAATTTTGAACTTATTAGACCTTAATATTCTGACTTTGCAAAAAATCCACCCTACTCAAAACTGCTTACATACTCAGACATATTATGAGATGATCAGTCATATGTACTACATAGATAATAGATAGATAGATAGATAGATAGATAGATAGATAGATAGATAGATAGATAGATAGATAGATAGATAGATAGATAGATAGATAGATAGATAGATAGATAGATAATAACTCTGATTTAGTTGAAAGTAAGCTATTAGAAATTATAAACATTGATTAGCAATCTTTCTTGGGCATAAGCGCCATTAAATGGACAAGACCTTTCTTTTGAGTAAATGTACACTAGATGTATAGCATCCCCTGAAAAACAAAATCCAAATAGGTTTTTCATTTTTCCTTGTTCAGGACTGGGATAGGACTCTGTCATCAATCTTTTCTCCTTGTCTGCTGAATGAATGCATTTTCACATTCTATTTTAGAAGTATGTCTAATTCATATCTTTCAACTTAGGGAGATTTACTGCAAGTCATTTCCTATTTTCTCTCTTGCTGTGAGTAGAGTCAGAATCTCTACAAAAAAAAATCTCTTTGGTATCTGCAATTATCACCGCTGAATGAGCATGCTCAGGCCCCAGTCCTACACTCCTACGTAGACTCCATCATTAAAAACACAGTTGACTCATGCTGGTAATATAGCTTAATAGTATGTTCATAAAAACATGGGAAAGTGCAATCTGAACAAAGAGACATAGCCTGAAACAAAACAACAGAGCCTCAATGTGAAAGAACAGGCTTTGAAGAGAAATAAAAAGTAATACAGGTTTGTGTGTATTTACAGTAAATGATCTGTTAAAAATACACTGCTCTTTGGCACCATTAATAGTTAACACCTTGGTGTCCTTAGATTCAATTGCTTTCACTTGCTCTTGCTTTGAAGCTCATTAGCTTTGGGATTATAAGAAATTGTGTGGATTAAGAAGGATTTAAGGCCAGTTTCTCTGTTCTCGGTCAAACAACTGGTCTCAGAAAGCCTAAATCCTCTGCCAAGCCATTAATTATATTTCATTACAGTCCTTAGCATGAAGATGAACTCAAACTAAACCTTCATCCTTTGCCTGCTAGGGACCACTCATACTGATGTTTGCTACATTACTGGGTATAAAAATAGAAAATTAATTGTAAGCCATTGCAGTTAAAGCACCTATTCAAAGTCATTTCTTCCTTATTCTCAGTCCAGCCCTGCCTCAACCCAGTCCTACACTCCACATAAATAAATAGAGAGTGGGAACCAGCCTCAGCTTTACAAAAGAGTGAAATATTAGCCTCCCAGAGCACTCCTCTACCTGCGTATATAACATATTGATCGCCTCTCCCAAGCAAACAAATATATTACAGGCCCTTCTTAATGCTAAGGCTCTTAATTTACTGCCTAGCCATAATGATCATAAGTGCAAACAATAAGGGATTCTAGAAGCTTGATAAATATGCATTGGTTAATTGGAGACTGTTTCAAAGACAAGAAAAGAGACAAGCAAGTTGCAGCACGTTCAAGGTTCAGCAGTACAGTGGTCATCGGCAGTAATGTTTGCATAATTAACTAGCTTTCAGCACAGGGCAAGCAAGAAAAGGGAGACAGCACAGCCAACATTTTAGGAGGGAAAAGCAAACCAACAAGATCAATAATGGCCTTTCCGTTCAGGGGCTTAGAATGAGATAGCGTAGGTGGACAAGAATATTTTTTTTACATGTTCAGGAAACAAAGCATGCTAACAAAAAAATGTTCCCTCTCCTTTTTTTTTGTCCTTTGTAGCTAACTAACTGTACTACTAAAATGAAAATAGCATCATATTCTAGAATATTCTCTCTTCACTCTCTCACTCTCTCTCTCTCTCTCTCTCACACACACACACACACACACACACACACACGCACACACACACACACACCACATACATACACACATGGTATGAATAAGCATCTCATGTCTGAGGTGATAATCCAACCAATGTTAAGTACTTGTAATCGTCTTGGTGTATCTTTTCTTGAAAATAAATCAATTGAGCTCAATAAGTCCTACTGTACACAATCCTATTTTTTTCCTTATTCCTCTCAGTTTTGTTGATCTCAAATAGCTTTTCTTATATAGGACTTCAAGTTGTTCTCTAGGCAATTCAAGGCCCAGCAGTAAGGTCTGTACTAAGACAGAAATCTAACATGGGAAGAAAGTGAAATTTTATAATCGACAGTATTATTGGACTTATCAAGCATATTTCTAAACATCAGAATTAGCCCATCTGTATTAAAATGTGTGGGGGTGGGTATTGTTTCTTCTGTTACATTGGAGCTAAGGTGCCTATTATGTATTTGAGAACATGGAAAGTTCTAAGTGGTTACATAAAGTGTTTCATAGGCTCTGTACTCCATGTAATCTTTGATATCTTTGGCTGGGTTTGAATTGCATAAGAATAGAATAGAGCTAGAAGAGACCTTGAAGCTCTTCTAATCCAACCCCCTGCTCAAGCAAGAGACCCTATACCACTTCAGACAAGTGGCTGTCCAGTTTCTTTTTAAAAATCTTCAGTGAAGAAGCACCCACAGCTTTCTGAAGGCAAGCTGTTCCACTGGTTCTCACCGTTAGGAAGTTTCTCCTTAATTCCAGGTTCCCTCTCCCTTTGATTAGCTTCCATCCATTGTTTCTGGTCTTGCCTTCTGGTGCTTTGTAAAATAAGTTGTTCCCCTCTTCTTTGTGACAGCCCCTCAAGTACTGGAATACTGCTATCATGTCACCATTAGTCCTTCTTTTCTCTAGACCAGGGGTATCAAACCATGGGCCAGTTGCATCATGTGGAGGCCATGCCCATCCCAGTTCTGGCAATGTGAAAAAAGTCACGATACGTTGCGGCACATCACGTGATGTGGCAAGTTTGACACCTGTGCTCTAGAGTCTAGACTGACCATACCCAATTCCTGCAACCGTTCTTCATATGTTTTTGTCTCCAGGCCTTTAATCATCTTAGTTGCTCTTCTCTGCACTTTCCCCAAAGTCTCAACATCTTTTTTTTAATTTGTAATGTGGTAACCAAAACTGGATGCAGTATTTCAGGTGTGGTCTTACTAAGGTTTTATAAAGCGGTACTAATACTTCACATGATTTGCCTCTGTTTATACAACCAAGGAATACATTAGCTTTTCTGGCTGCTGCCACACAATGCTGGCTCATATATAAGTGATCATCCACTAGGACTCCAAGGTTCCTCTCACAGTTACTTTTACTTTTTTGAGTAAAACCAGCTGTAAAATGTAACATTCAGTATATATACAAGGAGATTTATCAAAATCATTTTTCATTAGAGCAGTTTACTTCAGTGGATTGCCATAGAAATCTAAATATTGGGATAGACCAGGGGTCTTCAAACTTGGCCCTTTTATGACTTGTGGACTTCAACTCCCAGAATTCCTCAGCCAGCGTGCCTGGCTGAGAATTTCTGGGAGTTGAAGTCCACAAGTCATAAAAGGGCCAAGTCTGAAGACCCCTGGGATAGATGTAGTTGAAAATCCTTTTTTTTTTTTAGGAAAAGTAGGGATTTATTCTCATAAATGCAGTCATGGATTCATATTTTCATCAGATGATGATGTTGATGATGATAATGATGATGATCCTTTACTAAAAATTATTGAAACTTCCTGGATTATTCAGTTGCTTGCATTTGGAAATACATATTTACAAATTCCCCAGAAACAGGCAGCTGTACTCCAGCTCACTTGTTTAGATCCTGCTTCAAAGTCTGCCCTAGTTTGAATCATCAGTCTCTTTGTATTGATTCAGATAAATGTTAGAATCATTCTTCAGAAAAGGAAACTACTAGAGCTACAAGCTTTAATTGGTAGATTAATCAACAAAGGCTTTTGTTGACTACTCAGTTTTAGAAGATAAGGACAAATTTTAATCAAGGGCACTAAAATTTAATGGCCCACTTGTTTGTTTTCCCAGCTGTTTCGGTTATCATATTCTGTGAGTATTAGAGCAGGGGCAATTACAGGAGAGTGCACTTTGTGACATGTTCTACCTATTAAGGATTAGAAAGTGCTAAAGACCTAGTAGCACTGGAAGACACAAGAAGAGGTGCAAACATTTCCCCCATCCTTTAATACTTAAAACAAGGCTTTCGTTGACATTATGATGCTTCCTAAATATACTAGTAATCAATCAGTTAACTCATTTGGAAAATCTGTATAATAAATGAATATTTTATTAGGCCAATTGACAGTTTAAAAAAGGTAGGATTCAAACTTAAAAGTGAGATTGGGCCAAGATTTCTCCCCAAAATGGCTGGGATGTAATACATTTTTGCAACTTTATAATGCTAACTATTGGTGAACCAATTAACAGTTGCTTGGAATAAAACTATAAACTGGATAATAGTGTGGAAAAAGAGGGTTCTCCATCCCTTTATGGTACAAAAATCTCCATGTCCATCATAGTGTGAGCATCATGAATCACATATGAATGAAGGTTGAGTGAAAATCTTTTCCTGGCTCACTTCCTTCATTGACTGTGTTTAAATTTTCTGTTGGGATAGAGACAATCTTAACTTTGCAAATAATCTTTAGAAAACAGATTGAGGATCAAATTCATTATTAGAGCCCTAAGCATGATTTGAACAGAACCATATAAACACAGAATGTCATATAATCTCTGGTATAGAACAATCTCATTCTATAAATAACATGTTTTAGTTGATAGAGTGGATTCTATGCTTTTCCTCTTTTGTTTTTCTCCTCTAACTGGCATCTTTAGCTTTGTTGTGGCCAACTCATTTTTTGTATCAAACCAAGGAGCAGCATTTGCTTCTTAATCTCCAGAGAAACATATAAGGAGTTAAGATCATTCTGACAGCAAAAAGACCCAGCATTTCATGTGTTGACCATAAGCTATATCTTATTTTAGCCCAGACAAAAGCACTCAATCGCTATGTATTTCACCACCTGCAAGGGAAGGAATGAATATTGAAAGGCAAATGCATGTTGTAGCTGTGCTCACAGGGAAGTGAGGGACAGAATACCTGGTGAGTAAAGTAGATGATAGCAGTTTCACAATTGCCAATATAATACCGTAACCTAAATAAAAGATGCAGAATATCCACAGGAGTCAGCTCCTGTGACTGGTGCATCTAAAGACTGCTGTGACCTATTCAAGTTCAAATAATAAGTGAGCAAAGTGTAAGAACCAGATCACTGCTTAACAGCATAATAGGAGATGCTTCTGTATGTTTGAAAATTTGAAACAAGGATGGAGTCAATTATGTAATTTGTTCAAGTTAATTCTTACTCTTCTTCCTGATAGGCTCACAATCAACTATGACACAGGTGTCAAACTCACCACTTCATGTGACGTGTCACGACATATCGCAACTTTTTTTGCATTGCTAGAGCTGGGATGGGTGCGGCCTCTGCATGATGCAACCGGCCCATGGGCGGCAGTTTGACACTCCTGAGCTATGGTGTAATTTGTATGGCTGGTTCCAATTATACAGTTCCAGGATGCTAAATGTGATGCAAGGCAGGAAACTATAGCAAGAATGCTATCATCTGCAGGGACAGACACCATATATACACAGCATCCAATGCATTTTTTTCTTCAATTAAAGTTCTGGTAGGGTGGATATGTAGGAGGTTTTGAACAACTTAGAGCAGAATGACAACAACTCATTAATTTTACTCTTTAGGACTGGCTTTAGGCTGTCCAAAGCTAGAGGACAGCAACAACAATGACTATAAGAAATCTTTATATTGCCTTTCAGGTAATTACTTGAATATAGATGAAAGGGGACCCCCCCCCCCCGAAGAATGTTATTTTCCATGATACGAAAATAAAAAGCAATCTAATAACATTAGTAAATCCTATGCTCAAAACTGTGTACAAGATATGATAAGTGAATAGACAGGAAACAGAAGGCCTTGCATCCATCAGCCTTATCTATATAGATGAATGAGAGGTATCAACTTTGGTCTCATGGGGAGAAATAACCTCATAAATTGTCTCATCTGTAGTTTAAGTTGAATTCAGAGGTTACGCAAATAGTGATACCTGATTTATGAAAGAGTGATAGGGATGTGATAGTTGTATAAGACAATTCCTATATTCGGGACTTCTTGAGGTCAGGAGATCATCAGGCATGAAGAAAAAGTTAAGCTGAAAATGGTCCAGATCTTTCAAAATTGTCAAATCTACCAATATTTCATGCATTCTAAAAATTTGAGAAGGGGGAGTTGTTCATCCCAATGAACACAAAGAAGAAAAAAAAGTAAGCTATAGATTTAGTCTGTTTGCTCACTGTTGGCCTTCTCTAAAAGAATTTACTTAAACATCTATAAATAGGGTAATTGAATTTGCAAAATCAGAGTGGCTTTGATCTATAATGCTTCATTGCAGTAAGCCCTGCCTAAAAATGACTAACTACACTTGGATCTTAAACTAAAGGAAAAGTTCTCCGTTCCATATTGCAGCAGAGTGTCCATCATTTGTGCAATGATCTTCTGGCACTTTCTGCCACTCTGCACCAGAGGGAGAGGCTCGAACAATTCCTGTTGGTGTGTTCCATTAGGTGCACCATTTAGTCTCAGAAGCAATTCACAAACTCTTGTGCACTGGCAGTGGTCCAGACAAGCTGCTCTATTAACACAACTCATTTCCTACTATGAGCAGGGAGGACTGTCCCTCAGTAAAGTCTGAGTACATTTTGACCTGACCTTGTTGCTGATGGTAGATGGCAGGAAATCAGCATTCTCTAGATCAAAAGCTAGATTTTTTTTTCCTATGTTGCTTCTTGAAAAGGATTTAGTTTTTTTTTTTAAAAAAAATACATTTCTATTATTTTTTTTTAAATAATGACCTCAGTAACATACATTGAATATTTGAATGGGCTTGGATTTAGGGGAAGAAAATCCAATGAAATCCTGCTTCCTTTTTTTATACACATTTCCTATAGGAAAAAATGGGACAAATAGGAAGTCGCAGGTTGCTGTAAAGCAAATTTTCCCATTTTCTTTTCATATGTTAGATTGCTGCTGAGAAGGTAACATTAGACAGGATGCTAAAAGCATTGTATCCTGCCTGATGAAAGGCTTTTATCTTCACAAGAAGACTGGCCACAGTAAAGGGGGGGGAGGGAAGAAAAGAAGAAAAGAGAAAGGGAGGGAAGCAGGATAGTTCAATAGACAGTATTTACACTGTTCTAGGATCATCTTTAGACCTGTGTTGTTTTGTGCGTTGCATTTTTGGAGATCTGCAGATTTGGGAAGTAGGTCTTTTTTCTATGGGTAGGATCTTTGAGTCACCTGCCTTCCAGTTTCTACGCTTTTCCTTCTCTCTGCAGAACTGAAACCGCTGTGAGATCATTCCATCATTGTGGAGGAAAATGGTGCTTGTAGAGGAACATGACATTGTTACAGCACGCACACACACACACACACACACACACACACACACAGAGGAATCACTTGCTCTTACAGAATCAGAAAGAACATTCAAAATACTTTTTAAAAATATTTTTATTCATTTGTATCCCACCTGTATTATTATTATTACAAATAACTCAAGGAGCAGAACATATCCAACACATTTTTCTCTTCCTATTTTCCCCACAACAATAACAACCCTGTGAGGTGGGTTGGTCTGAGAATGACTGGCCCAAAGTAACCCACCTTGTTTTCATGGCTGAGGTAGGATATGAACTCATGGTCTCCCTGCCTTCTAGCCTGGTGCCTTACCAAAACCCTTTCCAATTTCTTCATTTTTTTTCTCTCCATTGAAAGAAATTAAACAAGCGTTTCTCTTGTCCATTGGAATATATACAACCTTTTAAAGCACACACATGCTGCCTAGTTAGCTGAATTATCTCACAGCACTGAATTATACCCCCTACAATTTAATACACAACACCTGAATTAATCCATGCACACAAATTGTGGCTTTTATATACAGCAGATAAATTCCACAAATAGCATGAAAGAAAATGGGGGAAGTTACTAGCTGCTAACTGTTCACTTAGATCTGTTATTAATGGTGTCACTTTTTAAAATTCCTCATTTGCTTTTGCTTTATTTTATGATCTTTTAATTATTGTTGATTATTTGTTTTAGTAATGGCATTTTAATGGGCTTTTGAATATCCTGATTGTTGTGTCATGGAAGCTGTGAAAACAAAATAAGCTCATTAACATTAGTTATAAACAGAATATGGTAGATGGAATTTAAGCATTTGTTATTACAAATAGCAACAAAGATGATGACAATGCACCACTCCCTTTCCTTTTTTTTTTTTTGAGCATTGGTCAATACCCACTAAAAGGGTCTCAATGTAGATCAACATAGAAAAGGAAAAACATCTGAGCATCTCTATGCTCAGAACTGAACTGGTTTGGGAGATTTTGTGACTCACGAGCTACTGTTAGTTGATACAAGACAGGTTGAAATAAAGGTAAAGCATTATTGTCCTGCTCAGAGTGCTCAAATAAATAGTTTAAATTCCTTAACAGAATCAAAGAACAACAGAGTTGGAAGGGACCGTGAAGGTCTTCTAGTCCAACCCCATGCTCAAGCAGGAAATCTGATATCATTTCAGACAAATGGTATCCAATCTCCTCTGTAAAACCTCCAGGAGCATCCTTGTTCATTTTAATTCTGTTGATCATGATTTCCTATCTAATCTAGGCTTAATTTTGGAGGGGGAAATCCCTTTGGGACAGCATTGACTCCTTGCAACTGGCTGGATATATCCCTGCAGTTTTATGGCAAGATTTTTCTGGCATGGTTTGCCTAGGACTGCTTCCAAGGACTGGGAGAGAATGGCTGGCTGAGAGTCACCCAGCTGGCCTTGTGTCTAAGTTGGGACTAGAATCCATGGGCCCTTGATTTCTAGTCTGGTGCCTTAACTACTACACAAACTGGCTCTTAGACTTAATGGGAAACTGTAGTTAAGTCAAGATTTCCTGAATTGTTATATGTCTCCCCCCGCCAAAGTGGCCTGATAGCAAAGATCGGCATTGCAAATTGGCCACTGAGACAAATGGCCGCACATGTCTTTTCTGAAAAGTTGGGAACATCAAAAACTGCCTTCCAATCCATTTAACTCAATGTGATCTGTTCAGGCTATCAAAATGTCTTGAAGAATTTTTTTGCTATCTGATCTTTGCAAGCCTGTCACATCTACTTTTCTATCCATAAAGACAAACAAAGAAGCAAAAAATATCCATTTAGGATCCTACTCAATAATACTTAGACATTGTGTTATTGCCTCATATCCAGTTTTATCTTTTAATGGTTCACTTTTGTTGCAGGTGAACAGAGAGTCATGCTGGCTACTGCTGTGCAACAAAATCTGAACAGAGGAATGACCTCCAGAAGCAGAAGGCAATTATGTATAGCAATAAAATGCAGTGCCAAACAACCAATCAAATAAGCAAGACCTCTTTATAGTTTTAATTGAAAGCATGGAATAATGTTTCTGTGTGTCAGTGGCAGATACCTGAACCACCAAGGCATTGTCTTTAGGGATGCAAAGCTAATGAGAGTACCAAAACTCTGACAAACCCCTATTGTTATTCTATTGCCTTCATTGGATGCTCACCCTCAAAGGCAGCTTCTCATTGATTTAGCTGCCTGACATTCATTAGAAGGAAAAGGAAAAGGTGAAAGGAAAAAGTTGCTGTTTTGACTATCATCCCTAGAGTAAGTTTCTTTTCACATGACTATTATCAGAGCAGGGATCGGATAGATGTTGCTCCACCTTCACAAAAGAGGCAGGTTTCCCACTCATAAGTAAAAAACGCAGGAGGAAATAGACAATCGTTTTGCTGCCTTAAATTACCTATATATGGTATCACATTTGAAAGAAGAATGTTCTCTGAAATTTTTGTGTTAACCTTCTAAGAAATACGGTTGATCGGAGCTCTTAGGTTCTTGCTCTTTGGCTTAACTGTTTCTTTCTACAGGTAACCGGTAATCCAAGGTGCAAGGTGGAAAGCTGACAGCTTCTAGCAGGGCAAAGTGCAATAGTGAAAAAAACAGAGTCACAGTGGGGTCTTCCAGGGAAAGTGCTGCTCTTTGAACCCCGCTACACACAACCTGTTAACCCAGCGGAATTTATCCACCCGTTCTTCTTTTCTCCTTCACTCTCATCTGTTTCCATATGCAAACCTCAGGGGAAGAGTTGAGATGTGGCAGGAATCTGACTCTCTGAAGCAATGCAAATGTCAGGGAACCACAGATTAAATGTTTTCTTTTTCAGTTTTTTACTTCCTTTTCTGCTTTCTTCAGAAGTGCCACTGGCTGATTGCGGGCAGAAGAATGAGACTGGCTGGGGATTTTTGCAGAGCAGACACGTAGTATTCTCAGCTTTGATAGACCTCATTAACAGATCGAAAGTTACCATTAGTATGCAATGAAGATATAACTTGGCACAGAATACAATAATGTTTCTGTAACAATGAGGGAAGTAGAAGGAAGCACTGCTACCTTTGAACCACACAGTCTTTCCCTCAAATTGTAATAATTGGTAATGGAGCAGGGTAGAAGAGATTTGAACACACATTTCCTTGTTCTGTTCTGGTTTGGTTTCTTCCACCCTTATCCTAGAAAGCCGTGACACATGGTTCTTGTATTCATTCTCTTAAATAAGAGACAAATAAGCTAAATGGGGGGGGGGGGGTCACTTCAGAACTTACATACTGTACTGTCCATCTTTTTTTTATTAAAGTAAATACAGTAGCCCCTTGAGCCAAGTTCTGCTCTTTGTGACTTTGTTAGGTGTCCGTGCAATTTTCTTGGTAACAATACAGAAATAATTTGTTAACATTTTATTTGGAGTTTCCAAGTGGTTGTTGTTGTTGTTGATTGCTTCCCAGTTTAGCTGACAGCTCTGGAATTTTCTGGTGAACTGCCATTCAGCTCCAGCACTGCTTAGCCTTTCAAGATCAATCAAGGTCAGCTAGAGACCATCATCTCAGCACATTCTTGCAGCCAAAACAATCCTTCTTGTAACTAGTTAAGTGAGCATTCTAACTGGAGTCACTGTGCATGAGAAATAGTCTGGTGTAATGATTAAGGTGCTAGACCAAAAATGGGGAGACCCAGGTTCTAGTCAACTTCAACCACAGAAGCTCCATGGAGGACCTTTGGCCAGGCACTGTCTTTCAGCTCTAACTATCCCACAGAGCTATTGTGAGGAACAATAGGAAGAGTGCCAGCCCTTTGAGGTAGGCCATGTAAAAACAACCCAGCATTAATTTTAGGAATTATTGAGCAAAGATACTGTAGGTCTGACAGGCTTTCAAGATTCTGTCATTTTATCTTATATTTACCAAAATTAAAGCCAATTTGTTTTGAGTTTCTTTATTATGTTTTCCTCTTTCTGAGTCTGTGTGAACTTTCATTGCTTTTCTTTCTCTATCCCCAAGATCATCTCTTAATTCCTTGGCAACAGGGGAGGGTATGGGCACCGTCAGAAGCTGAATGAAAGACAGGATATCAAATTAATAAGCAAACAAGCAAACAAACTTGACATGCAAAGATGCTTCTTCAAATTTCTATGTACATTCACTGGGGGCTAGCCTGGGCCCACAATACTGAGTCAGGGGCATCAGTGCATCCTCCACTTTGCAGTCATCATGCACTCTATTCCTACCCATGATACAGGGAAAGAATTTAAAATAAGCCACAGGTGAGGCAAATTGAAACAACAAATAATTCATTGGTATAACTAAATCAAAGTGGGTCTAAATGTGTAGCAAGATGGTGAGACCTTTTGCATAAAAACAATTAGTCAGGCTCGTCGTTGTCTGAATGAGAACTTGACTTTTTATACCGTTTGGAATCTTTCTTATGCTTCTTGTCATCCTGATGTTGGAAATTAAAGCTAATTTGAAAAGATGCCGTTTTTGTTTCATAAACAGTTTTAAGCAAGATGAATCTGAACCTTCCTTTTCTTCTCTCCAATGACTCTTTCTCTAGTTGCTTCTTCTGGTATTTCTAAAAGTAAAAGTGGGGAGACTATACTGCACAAAACATATTTATCTCCCCTTAGTGCAGGACAGGGAGTTTATTTTTCCTCTTCTTTCCCATCTCATTTCCCATTTCAGCCACCTGGTGGGAAAGAATTTTGTTTTTTATGCTTCCAAATCTGGGAGTCAAAAAAATTGCTGACTCACGCTGTCTGGCTGTTTGTTCCCTCCCAGTCGTTCTCCCCCTTTGATCTTTGCTGTTTTTGCAGCGCTTCACTTGGGCACATCAATACTAATGGTTGTTGACAGCCAAATGGCTACTCCTGCTCCTATTAATTAAAAATTTATGCAGCCGATAATTTGGTAACTAAGAGAATATTGCATATATTATCCCCATATTCTGTTCTGCCTGCCACCATCTGTAACATTAATATTAAAACTGAGAAGCTGAAAAGGTGTTTTTGGGGGTTTTTTAATGGAAGCTGCTCCTCCCCTCCACAACAGTTCTGTTCAACCACTGGATTTAACATGAAGAAACCTGTTGGTTTTAGTTGCAGCAAACTGAGCTAGCAACAATGGTGTCTTGAGTTATCTTTAGTGCTGCTTTATGGCCCAAAAATCTCTAAAGAAGCTCCTATAAAGCAATTCCAAAGTATATATTATATTGTGTATTATATATTTTAACTTGGCTGAGGACATTGACATTTATTTATTTATTTATTTATTTATTTATTTATTTATTTATTTATTTATTTACTTATTTATTTATTTATTTATTTATTTATCCCATTTAGCAGCCAATTCTTGTCTGTGCACAAATAAATAATGTTGAGAGTGCATGTTTGGGACTTATTTACTGCCAAATTTCAAGCTAGTGAGGAAGAACCCCTTTTTTTCAGTTTCAAGAGAAAATAATTAAAATATTTTAAAAAGGCTTTTTACCTTACTAGTCTTTTTAAAGCATTAGGGAAACAGAACTATTTTCATTCCCTGTTTTGTTAACCTGACTTGTCTTCGTATTGTATCAAAATTTGGGGTTTTTACATCTCACAGTGACATGTTTTCTGAGTTTGTCTCTGAGACAAAAATTCCATCTGAACCCAACTGATGACCTTAAGGGGAATTCTTGATCATGAGATCCAGAGAAACTGAACAAATAAAGGGTCAGATTTGATCAGTCAATGAGCATGTCTAAAGCCAATTTCCTAATGGTGACTAATAGAGTCTTCATGACATTACCAGCCAATGCTGAGTTTATCTAAAATCCGTTCTTCTTAATGTTAGTTTGGTACAATGCAGTTCTATGGCTCCAGAACACCATGTAAATTGCTCCGGCTGGTCTGTTTTGTCTGACAGACATGGTTTGAGGAAATAATTGTCAGAAAGAGGAAAGGTTGATGAAAACATATTGATAAAATTAGGGAGCGGGGAGAGTTGTCAGCACTTTTGGGAAAGGACATGCAGATCTGACCTAAGGGTGACATTACACATTGTAAAAAGGACAAATTGTGATTCAACCAAGATTACAACCAAAGGTAATTCTGTGGCAAGCACACAGATTGGCTTCTTCTGTTTTGAGTGACTAATTAAACAACTATCACATCCAACCTTTTCAGTGACTAAGTTATTGCCAACACATCTTCCCAATTCAGCCTTTCTTTCCCATCTTCCACTGCAGCATCTTCTTTTGTGTCACCAGTGTCTGCTGAAGCTCTAAACTGCCTGTTTTACAGAGGCCTCATTCAGTCCATATTTGTTTCTTTGATCAGCATGGTTTGTAGTCACATATGTCAGGCTCTTCTGCTGTCCTCCAAACCTCCATTAACATTTATGGAAGTTACGCTTATCAAGGCAGTGAATAGACCTAGCAAAGAGAATAGTCAACGGAAAGAGATCTGTTTTGGTTAGAGAAAGATCTTTCCTGTATAATATCTTCTTGCAGACAGATATGCAGAAATCAATGTTCTGAGCACATTATTTTCAATTATGTCTGGTCAGATTTAAAAAAGCATTCTTTTTAATCACAGGGTTTTCATTGTATACTCTTGGGATACATTATAATTTATTTGGACTTCCTCCACAAAAAGAAAAGAATGAAGACAGACATGCTGGAAGTCTTTAAAACATCAAAAGAACTGACATTCCAAAAGTGGTGCAGGCTTTGCATTTTGGTTTTTAAATGGCAAGACTAAAACCCAAGGATGGAAATGACAGCCAAATTTCTCATTAAGATTAGGAGGCACTTCCTAGCAATAAGAAGTTCAATTTTAACAGCTGTTCAAAAGTAGAACTGCCTAGCTTTAAAGACAGCATGGCCCTCTTTTAAAAAAAGCTACACTGAACAGAAGATTAAAGTTAAGATGGACAATCTGTACCTTGTAGGTCGCATGTAGTAGTGAAGTCTTTTTTTAATGGTTGTTAGGTTCTCCAGGATCACACCACTAAAGAATAATTTAAAAAATGCAACCATTAATCAATTATTAGTGGCAATGCAATTTCTAACCATTTTTAGGGAAGTAACAAGTGGGACAGGTGCACTGAGCCTCCAATAAGTTAATAAATCTAATTTATCTTAATAACTTAACTCCCCTCCCCGAACAACTGAAATCTGCTCATCGTTCTGTGGTGATATTGTAACATCATGCAAAAATGTTGCTCATCCTTAGACTAGATCAGGCAGTGTCAAACTGCCAGCCCACGGGCCGGATGCGTCATGGCGAAACCGCACCCACCCCTTGCTGGCAATGGAAAAAAAGTCGCGATACATCACGACACGTCACATGATGTTGAGAGTTTGACATCCCTGGACTAGATTATCTCCACATTTCCTACCCATCAATGCTATTCAGACAATGCTATGATGTTATGGTCTGCAATGTGTTGCACAGCACAGTATTATAGTCTCACATTATTTGTGAGTGAGGGGAGATAATACAGAGATTTAAGAGACTCGCCATTTTGAGTCTGTGCATCTTACAACCAAGCATCCTTAGCAGCATGCAGCAATCCCACAGCAAAATAGGCTAGCGTCCACTAAGAACAAAAACTGTAAGGACTACTTGTTTTAGAAGAAGAGGAGTTGATTTTAATTTGCCATGAAGAAAAAGCTCTGTTTTGAGCTAATAATGGTAACTGAGCCAAAAATCAGTTTCACAGTACATTTTCCACTATTCTCTATTCCGATGATTGATTTTTTTCCCTTTAATAATTATTACTGAATTTGATCCAAATTACCTCAGTCAGAAGTCTGGACTGAGACTTATCTGGGGTCTGCATGCTTCTTTGCACATCCAAGTGGGCTGCTGGTGGGCGGTTTTAAACCTCCTGCAAACTTAAATTGCACAGAAGGCTGTAAGCTGAAAGTGCTGATAGGGGGTATTCTCAGTCAACAAGAGCAGATATCAATGCTAAAAGGGAAAGGACTTCTGAGCTTGCCTTTATTCTTCAAAGCCTTCATTAGGCTGCCTTACACTGTTTTGATTCATTTTTAAAGATTCTGGGCTCACTGGAGCTGGAGAAGTTGTGAAGGCTCGTTATCATCACAGGCTGCTTCTTACCCACACCAAAGCCAAACAATCTGCATGAGCAAATATTGATATGTTGAACTCTTTGAAAGAGCCCAGTCAGTACCCTTTTCAAAGAAGTCCCCAAAAAAGGAACAGACATAAGACCCATCTTCTTTACAATCCTATTTCCACAGTAACTAAATGAAGCCCATGAGGGAGTTAGCCATATCCTACTGTTGCTCTCCAGCAAATGGTGTCTAATGCCATACAGACTGCCTCTGAACTTTTTACATAGCTGCAATTGCTGGGAAATATTAATATATTTATGAATAGTCATGAAATACATCTAATCTTTTCTAAACTACAGTATTGGATGCTAACAGATGCTGTCACCACATCACGTTGCAACAAATCCTATCACTTAAAGAGCAAATTTTGCGCAGTGGTTAAGGTGCTGGCCTAGAAAACAGGAGACTGTAAGTTCAAGTCCCACCTTAGGAATGAAAGCCACCTGGGTGACTTTGGGCCAGTCTCTCCCAGTCCAAACCACTTCAAAGGATTGTTCCCTAGAAAATAGGAGAAGAAAGGAGTATTATATACATATTTACCATCTTGAGTTGCTTATAAAGTAATAAAGGTAGGATTTTTTAAAAAAATCTATTACATATTTTTTTAAAAAAAAATAAATGTTCTACTGTGAGAAGTTGTCTAGCTTGATAATTTTAAATGTTGACTGAGTGAACTTGTCCGCATATTCCTAGAATGTATGCTTTTCAACATACAACTGTGTCTTTTCTCCACAGCATAGTATAATGACTGAATGTCAGAACTTTGTGCAAGGATAATGTAGGCAGAAGACTTTCCTCGTAGATTTCATAGAGAGGGCAAGTTAGTCATGAAAAAGTATTTTTGTGCAAAAGCTCTTCTGCTTGCTTCTGACATAAAAGTAGGGCTTGGAAACCTTGAAATAGTGGTTTGGGAGTTCCTTGAAGCGCCCATTTATGGCTTTTAAGGAATTTTAGTTTTCAAATACGCCAATTCACACATAAACCTGAGATAGCTATGCTATGAACACTTACTTGAAAGCAATGGGATATTAAGTTTTTCTTAACTTGGGTAAGTCTACACTATTAAATTCTTAGGACTACAACATAGTTAAAATGCACCATAATTGTTATTATAAATCATCATGATCATTTTAGCCATTTTCTATCCATCGCAGGATGAAGGCTGTTTCTATCCATCGCAGGATGAAGGCTGTTTCTATCCATCGCAGGATGAAGGCTGTTTCCAACCTATACAGTCCTGAGCATTCTTTTGCCAACTGTGCCCACAATACATGCTGATGTTGTTGATCCATTTTGTTTTAGGTTTCTTTCGTGGATGCTTATTATCAGGTGGGATCCATTCTATGACTGCTTTGATCCACTTGCCATCAGTCCTTCTTTCTATGTGACCAGCCCTGTTTCCAATTCAATTCTTTTACTCTCTTGATGATATTGTATACTTTCGTTTGTTCTCTAACCCATGTGCAGGTATTTCTCTTTTGTCTTGTAATGTTGAGCATGTATCTTTCCGTGGCTCTTTGCGCCACTTGTAGCTTTGTATCAGTTGTGAGGTTACTGTCCACATTTCACCGGCATATGTTAGAGTAGGTAGCACACACTGATCAAAAACCTTTCTCTTCAGGTATAGGGGGAGATTGTTCTTGAACATTGTCATAACCCTAACCCTAGTCATAAGTACTCTTCTTTAATTAGAAACCATCTCGAAACATGGTTTTCAGACTTCAGAGTAAAACGAATGTTTCTGTTTTCACAACTGAGTTTTCATGTTAACACTTTCTTGTTTCTTGTAAGAGTGTTCATGGTCGTAAAAATTGAAAGCTCCTCCAGGAGTCCTCCAGCAGCTGTTCCTTGCCAGAAGAATCTTGCATGCTTTCAGATTTTCTGAAGGTCTCACAAAAAAGATCAGTTTCAGGAGACATCTTCCCTCCTATATCTACTCTTTTCTGCTTTGAACTGAAAGTCAGCCAAGAAAAGTAGACATGATTGCAAAGCAGTGAGAAATATTCTGAATCTCTCTGGAATTTCTCCAGGTTCAAATTTAATTGACTATAAATAGAATAGGAAACTCTCCTTACTCTCAATTATACAGTAAATACCTAATTTATTTGGAAGATTCTATGCTAGCCAAAGTACTTTGATGTTTGGAGAAATATAAAAGGAAGCAAGAAAATCAGGAAGGGACATGATAAGTCAAACATGAAAGGAAGATGAGTGGGGTGGGGTGGGATTTGGCAAAAAGTTCATGAAGTCCAGTATTCTGCGTCACACGATAACCAACCAAATTCATCTTGGAAATTTACAAACAAATTTTCATGAGTGATAGCCCTGGTATTTATGGCATGGTATCTTTGATACTGGAGGTGGTACAGCATTTTGGCTATAGTCCTGTCCTCAGTGGTGGGATTCAAATATGTGAACAACCAGTTCTCTGTGTAGATGCCACTTCCGGAAGTCCATTCTGGGCCTGGACAACAAAAAATTAGCTACCGGTTCTGCTGAACTGGTGCGAACTGGTTGAATCCCACCACTGCCTGTCCTCCATAAATTTATCTACAAGTGGACTCATTTAAAACAGTCTAATGGTGAGGAATTGAATTTTTTTGTGTTGTGTAAAGAAGGAGCCTCTCTTGAATCTAAATTTAGAAAATTTCTATCCTAAGTCCTTGTAGCATTCCAGAATCAGCTCCAGGGCAATGTGCTCATATACGTCTTCTATTTTTTTCTCAAATCAACCCTTCAGTTATTAGCTACATTGAAGATCACACAATCTTCAATCTCCATTTGTTTGTTTCGGTTCCTAGAATGATAAAAGGGAAAGATGGCTTGAAGATTTCTTGTCTTTCCTCCTTCAGAGCAACCACTCAACATTTTATTTTGCTTGCCATCAGATAAAATGCAGACCATGCATCAGGTTGCAGTAGTCCTCAACTTACAGCAGTTTGTTTAGTGATGGTTCGAAGTTACAATGGCTCTGAAAAAAGTGACTTATGACCATTGTAGCATCCCCATGGTCATGTGATCAAGATTCAGACACTTGGAAACTGGCTTATGAGAATTGCAGTGTCCTGGGATCATGTGATCACCTTTTGCGACCTTCTGGCAAGCAAAGTCAATGAGGAAGCCAGATTAACTTGACAACCCATGTTACTAACTTAACAACTAGTGGTGATCCACTTAACAACTGTGGCAAGAAATGGCATAAAATGGGGCAAAATTCATTTAACAAATGTCTAGTTTAACAATAGAAACTTTGGGCTCAGTTGTGTCGTAAATCAAGGACTACATGTATATTTGATAAGTTGGGGCAACCTTTGACATTTTTGAGCTGAACTGAAATTGACAAGAATTCTGCCCATATCGCAGGATCAAAACTCCAGACTGCTGGGTTTCTTTATATTTTTTCTCTCTTTTTTTGTTGCATAAATTAGTTTTGGAGTGACTGTCTTCAGAAAGCAATAAGAGTGCCCCCCCGCCCTATCATTTTGTAAAAGAGAAACTGGGATGAATTTTGTTGATGTAGGATCTCCCAAGCATGGACAAAACATATCTAGGCAACCTATTCACAGCATCTGTCTATAAGCATTTTTTTTGTAAGAAAGTTATCTCTCACTCTGTTTTTTAAAAAAAAGAAAAAACAAACAAACCCAAACTAGCACTTATCTAAACCATCAACAGATTCAGACAGTTCCTCCTTCTCTGTATTAAAAAGGCAGGAAGGCAAGAGTTTTGCTTTCAGAAATTGCCTAGAGGCAGGTATCTTCAGTGGTGAGATTCAAATATGTGAACAACCAGTTCTCTGTGTGGATGCAGCTTCTGGAAGTCAATTCTGGGCCTGGGCAACAAAAAAATTAGCTACCGGTTCTTCTGAACTGGTGCGACCAGCTGAATCCCACCACTGGGTATCTTGTGTGAAAGTTGAGCATTCTGGAATTCTTCTGTTAAATACAATTAATTAGAGTTCTTAGGTTCTCGTTCCTTTGGATTAGCTGTTTCCAGCCTAATTGCACAGGATAGTTTAGAATGTATTTTCCCTCCTTCCCCTGCTTTTCAGCCGCTGCAACAGTATATAACACGGGGGGGGGGATTGGACAGACTGATTGCTTGGCAGCATCATAGCCCCTTATAACAATTGCTCAGACCTTTTTTGCGGGGGGTGCAGCAGTCTGCAGATGGCCATATAATACCATACTTTCTGAAAACATAAATCAAGTGACAAATTCATTTTATTTTCCTTTTTTCCTGCATGGGGGTGCAGAACAAAGAAATTCAAAATGTAAGGCAGGGCCTAGATTGATTGCCTTTTGCCGTCTCTTATTGGTCAGTTGGAGAGACACCCCCAACCTCAACTGTGATCTAGGTCTATAACAGGGAAGAGAATCCCACAACCAGCTTCAAGCAACTTGGAGATACTTTGTATTGCAAGCTTAATCTGTGACTCAAAAGTTTTAATATTGGGAAGAAATATATTCATGCATATTCTCCATTATATGTGATGCCTCTAATATTTTTTTTTTATTCTTAACCTTCTTATTCTGAAACTAGTGGTCCCACAATGCTGAAAGCTTTCTTTGCAGGGCATCTGCCTGGCTCCCTAAATGCTTTGGATACCTTTCCACCTTGCTTTTCCAGTTCTACAGTATCCTTCTTGAGACCAAGTTTGTCCTTGGAATTCCAGATGTTGCTGTGCCATAAATTTATTTGAAGCCATTATTGCATTGACAGTGTTATTTTTTCAGGCTTTTCCCTCATATTCCATGATGTTCATAATTGTTTGTTTGTTCCTTTGTTTTCCAACAGCCACACACTGGGTGGACATTTTCATGATGCTAATCACCATCACTTTCTTTCTGACTCAATCACAGCCAGCTCAGATTCCACTTATACATATACAAGCTTGAGATATTTTTTTTTTAAAAAAGAAAAATATCTCTAATGTGCATAATTTTCACTTTGTTGCATTGAGTAGCATTTGCTATTTTGAAGCCTATTTACAAAATTGTTGATAAATGATTTCTTCATTGTTTCAGTGCCGATTCTCCCCTTACGGACAGAATTAGGATCACAGCCTTAATTAAGCTAAAAAATAGAAGAGTGACCCCAGTTGTACACTTGTACTATCTTTAAATAAATAGATATTCAACAAGTAACCTTTCTATTAGTTTTAACAGCTATTGGCGTTGCATTTCAAATTAACCTATTCAATCTACTAGCCCCCCTTTCAGAGTCAAAAACTTCTACCTACAATAATAAAAAAATCCTCTTTTAAAAGAGAAGCCCACTGCCCTCTCCAGACCCCATTTACCTTTACCCCACCCTAAAAGTAACAACTCAGAGAAACTGTGAAAAATGAGGTTCAGAATAAATTGACTGTGTTGAACATTTCTAATTAAGCGTGATAACCAATTACCACGATACCTGGAGAAGCTCTGTGATCCACTGCTCCCATATCAGAGGCTTCCTAATCAATTTGAAATAAACCAGGCACTGCTACAAAAAATAAGCAAGATCAGAGTATTTGCTAATGAGTCTCAGAAATGGATTTCGCTGCAGGAAAACCTCCATTGTCAGGTGAAAGGCAACACTTTTGAAATCTGAAGGGTCATTTCCATTTGCATGCAATTGGGGGGAAACACAACACCCCCCGCTTTGTTCCTTTATTTTTTCCTTCTCCATTTTCCACATCCCTGCTACATGGCTGCTTTTTTCATGTGATGATTCAATGGTAATGTAATGTTAACATGGCCTACCGGTGTCTAAAAATACAGCCAAATAAGAGTGTTTTGTGCCAAAGCAGCAAGCATCCCATTTCAATTATTACTTAATTTCACAGTGCAATGGTGCTTTCCTTGAGTTCAAATGAAGAGATGCATGACATCTAGGAGACTGACAGAAGATGAAATGGTGAGACATTGAAACACAGGCTTGAGAATATATTATGACATGAGTGACACCACTTAAAACCTGTAACATTTTCATGCACCCTCTCTCATAACAGGAGGCACTTTCATGCTGCATCCATCTAGAGCAAAGTATGCATAAAAGCCGTCAAATCTTGAGATGGAGGTATATCACTTGGTTTTCCCCCATAAACTAACAAGAGAGTCTCACAACATAACTTTCCTGGTTTATGCAGAAATTGATTTTGAGAAAATCCTTGCTTCCACTAGAATTTGGTGGCATTTAAATCTTGATTCACTTGTATGATAACTTTACTGTAGCAATGGAAGAATTGAAACTGTGGCAACTGGAAGTTGGAAGTTGGCTTATGAGTACACTAGTATAAATGAGAGTGAAAATTCTAAATCGTTTAATCATAGATAAATTTTATAAGTGTCTGTTACCAATGCATACATTGAGCAATTCTTCCTACTCTATGCACATCATGAGCTAGAATACATTCTATGTGTCACTACGATCAAATGTATAGTAAATGTCTTGTAAAGACATATAGAATATTTGGGAGCTGGGAATGAAACATTTCCTGTGAAAATGTTTAGTGCACATTATTATTATTATTATTATTATTAATTTAATTTATATACCGCCCTTCTCCCGCAGGACTCAGGGCGGTGCACAGCGTATTAAAAACAGTACAAATACAAAGCATAAAAATACAAACCCCTGTAAAACCAGATTAAAAAACCGAATATTAGAAGCTGTGTCTCTATTTAAAATTATTTTTAAAATCACCCTAAATAA
>NW_015386425.1:895825-918695 GCF_001527695.2 Protobothrops mucrosquamatus
CTGTTGCTAGTTAGCCAACCAGCAACGGGCATGAAACTGTATGCAGATGGAGAAGGGCAATCACCCTTAATGGGCGATCAATGGTGAAGGGCAATCACCCTTAATGGGCGATCAATGGTGAAAGGCAATCACCCTTAATGGGTGATCAGGATATGCATAGGGGATTAAGGGGGGGGGAATACAAAGAACACAACAAAGTGCTATTATCCTTGAGCTGTGCTAACTTTCATGGTAAAAAGCAGATTTAAATAGTATATTGGTTGAAGGGATCTCTGCAAAGTAGGTAATGCCTTATCGGAATTACTGATGACCAATTCCACTAGTGGGACAATTGGATATTTCAGAAAAGCCTTTAGAAACAAATGAAACCAAGGAATATCCATCATAAAACAACACATTACATTATCAACGTTACTTTTAAAATATCTGCTTTAGGCATATATTTCCACAATTACAATTTGCTATCTTTGTATTCTATCATTGTTTCTTCCTTTAACAATGTTTTATGATTTTAAAATGGAGATGCAAAACTTGTAATAACATTGTTGAAATAAAGACTAGGAAGAATATCTTAGAAGTCAAGGATACATTGCAAACATCGATAATGATGTTTGTCCAAAACATTTCCTCTACAGACTTCAAAATATATATCAGTAGATTCTAAGTCATTTTATCCTTAAATCTGAGAACCGTAGTAGGTTTAGGAATGGTAACTAATCATTCAGTGAGAATGTAAACCCAGGTTTTCATACGAGTATGACATGCTACTGGTTCTTCTCATATCATATACTAAATGGAATCAGTATAGATTTAAGGATTGGTGAGTTGTATATGGACTTTCTTTTAAAAGCTGTTATAAATACACGTTATATTATCTCATCCTACCTAGCAAACAATTTCCAGAATTTCCAAAACCCAACTGGAGATAATGGTAACCTCTTGGATGTAAGAGATGTGTTGTGCCATTGAACTAAGTCTTCTTCTCTAAACAGTAATCAGAAGATAGAAGAAATTTAATGAATAATTACATTTGAATTTTCTATCAGAATGTTAACAAATGTGTGACTTCTAGAGAAGAAATGGTGAACTGAAGATGGAGCCAATGAACATGGCGGAATGAAGTGCCAGTGGATGGTTCTTCAGGATTTCTCTCCAAACAAGGAAAGACTTGGGATTGGCCACAAGGGTTCCAGAGAGTTGCACTTCATGGGGGGGGGAGGGGGGAATGCAAGACAGCAGTCTCCAGTGAGTAGAACTCTGGGAGATGAAGAAACACCATCTTAGTCCAAACTGTGATTGGCACCTTGATGACACAGCATTTGCATATTTCCTTTTTAAAACACATTTGGAAATAGCTTCTTAACTGTTTTTCAGCTATTAGCAATGACAAGTTTTTTTCTTACAATGACAAGGTTCTTTTTTTACAATGCTAAGTGAGTTTCCTTTGATCCTACATGAAATAAATTTTAAATACAGGCTTAAAGGCTTCAAAAAAAGTCTCCTTTTTGGAATAAAAAGTAAAACTGTGATTAGAACATTTCAAATGGACTAAGGGTCCAGATGAATTTGAAATAAGATTTTGGAATTAATTGTAAGAATCCTTCCAGTAGGAATAACTTTTACCCGATAAGACTGAGACTGGTTTGAAAGTGTATTTAAAAATGACAGACTACAAAATGATACAGAAAAAGTTGCAATACGGAATATACAAATAACACTGGCTGATTAAAAGAGATATATAAATAAAAAAAATCCAAAGAATGACCTGGATAATTTCCCTATATTAGATTTATAAAAGAAACTTTTAAAATTGTAAAGAATTTTGTTAGAAGGTACAAAGAAAAAAATAAAAAGAAATTAAGTTTTGGAACATTACTTCAAGGGAGTGAAGTTCAGGATTGTCAAAAGTAAAAGGAAGGAAATTAAAGTTGATTTATTTGATCAAGATTAAAATAGATACATTGTTACCCTTAGTAACCCTTGATGAATTTCTGCTGATCGGGACAAAATAACAAGGTTTTAAGGATTTGTTTATAGATAAAAGAAGAGATATGAGAGAAAGAGATCATTTGTTTTATTTTAAGAGAAGATCATAAGTTGTTAAAATTATTTATGCTTCTCGCAATGAAGGGGTAAGTAATTTCTTTATACATTTCTTTTCTTTATGGTAACCTTTTTTTTCTTTTCTATTTTTCTAGTTTTTATTTTCTGTGCTTCCTATTTTTCTTTTTCCTAGTTTATTTTTTATCTCTTTAATTGTAATGCTTAATAAAATTACTTTTTTTAAAAAAAGAATATTAATAAACATGCTAAATAAAGAGACTTCATTAAAGCTAAGATTCATTAAGCCCAGGCATATTGCATTTATTTTCTGAGCTTTGGAAAAACTTAGTGAGCCAAGAACAGGCAATTAATTTTCTAGGCAAACTTCAGGCTTAAAAAGTACGCTAGTAAATTCTTCCTGAAAACTACAATTTTACTACTCTGTAGCAATTCCCAAGACAGTTTATTCATTCAGAGTTTCTCAAGTAGGATTACCAGATCTGGTTTTAAAAAATCCAAAAAATGGTTAGATGGCAGTAAAGAGTTACCTTCTCTCTCAATCCCTTTGCTGCCATCTAATGGTTATATTGGTGTTTTGCAGTGTGTTCAGAGTGGACAGAACTGAGCTAATATGGTAAGACCAAAGGAGCAAATCAGTAAAAGACAGACTCCTATGTTAACTGATTTCACAAAGTAGTGGAGGGTTGAAATATACCCAAGGGACCGTCTTTTTCCAAGAATTTCGACCCATCCAATCAGATCCAACAGATTGGGCATGCTGCAGATCCGTCAATCAAAAAGTGCCAATTGACAAGAATTAAAACAAGGGCTTTTTCTGCCGTAGCCCCTGCCTTATGGAATATTCTCTCCTCAGAGATTATAATGGCCCTAATCCTGTTGCCTTTTTGAAAAACTTTAATAACTTGGCTATGTACCTGGAGCTGGGGCTTGGAATGTGTGAAGGGCTTGTTACTTCACTTTCCTATTAGTTGATTAATCACCATGGCTGCTGGTTATATTTATTTATTTTGTAGATGTTTTTATTGTTGTAATGTCTTTTAATTTGTTCTAACTGTTTTAGAATTTTAGAATTATAAGGTACCAAGAGTTACTTTGCTGAGTTAGGTGGTTAGAGAAATTGAATAAATTAAATAAATAAAATTTTCTATAGCTTTGGAGGGCTTAGGATGAAATGATGTTTGATGGGAAAACAGCCCAAAAATAAAAGTTTTCTTCTTATTGTGGAAAATATTCAACTAGATAAACCAATAGGTCAGGTTTGGTATAAGGTATTTTTGTACATTTCTGCTTCGGCTGAGTATTTTAGGAGCCAAGGAAGGATTTTGTTTTCTTTTGATTAGCCACATTTGCTAAAATATCTTGCATGTCTATTTGAACTCCATAATTTTCAATCTTCTGAAAGGGAAGAAAGAAAACTTTCATGATGGAAATAATTTGACAACATGACTTAATGTATTGGGATCTATCGCAAATGGTAATGATGCAAATATTATGAAAGATTTCTCTGAGACTCTTCTGGAAAAAAGTTGCCAAAGATTATGAGCAAGAAAGGGGATTACTTTAAAAGTACACTGTGTCCATTATATCTCTTGTGAGCAGTATTGAAAATATTCATAAGAAGGCCTGTCTAGCTTCAGAAAAGACAGGGATACCAGCACTGTTAGCATCAAAAGAAATTTAAAATGTAAATGACATCATGATTTCATTAGTACTATTAGTTTAATCCTTCACCAGCAAAGCTGATGCTAGCGTGAGGTGGAGATAGTCAAAAATGCAGATGATTGGGCTTATAAATCTGAAAATTTATCTTTCTGAAAATTCTGGGAGTTGAAGTCCCAACATACCAACAGAGCTTCACGTTGGGAAAGGCTGTGTTATCCATAGTCACATGTTTTAATTTAACTTCCTTGCTGATTATTCATCAACATTATTGCATTTCATATTTAATGGTAGAAAATATAAAGTAGTGTAGATCCACAATTATCCTGGTTTATTTTATAAAGAGAATTGAAAAAGGAAATCATGTAGTTGTTGCTTTCTGCTTCTAATATGTGTAGAACCATTTCCTCCCAATCTTTGATTTGTGAGCCTGTGTGAAGGGTAGAATATTACTATCAAATTTAACAGAATAACAGAGTTGGAATGGACCTTGGAGGTCTTCTAGTCCAACCCCCTGCTCAAGCAGGAAACCCTATACCATTTCAGACAAATCATTGCCAATCTCTTTTTAAAAACCTCCAGTGTTGGATAATCCACAACATCTGGAGACAATTCGTTCCAATGATTAATTCTTCTAACTGTCAGGAAATTTCTCCTTAGTTCTAGGTTGAGTCTAGTTTCCATCCATTGCTTCTTGTTCTACTTTCATGTGCTTTAGAGAATACGTTGACCTGCTTTTCTTTGTGGAAGCTCCTTAAATATTGGAACATTACTATCATACTAGTCTTTCTTTTCATTAAACTAAATATACCCAATTCCTGCAACCATTCTTCATATGTTTTAACCTACAGTCCCCTAATCATCTTTGTTGCTCTTCTCTGCACTCTTTCTAGAGCAGTGGTTCTCAACCTGTGGGTCGGGACCCCATTTGGGGTCGATCGACCATTTCACGGGGGTCGCCAAGCAAGGCTGTCCGCCATTTTTTTTGTCCGCCATTTTTTTTGTCCACCATTTTTTCCCCCTTTTCCGGCGGGTGCCTTACCTCCCTTGGGCTGGGCCAGCTGGTGGTTGGCCTGCTCCGTCTCTGCCGCTTGCCTGCTACACCTCGGCCGGCGCAGGGGGAGGAACCACGCATGTGTGGCGCTCCCGGGCAGGGAAAGTCCTCGACTTACGACCAGTTGGGTAGTCCTCGACTTACAACCGGTTTAGTCCTCGACTTACGACCGGTTTAGTCCTCGACTTACGACCAGTTGGGGTCGCGGCATTAAAAAGGTTGAGAACCACTGTTCTAGAGTCTCAAGGTTTTTTTTAATATATCTTGGTTACCAATGCAATATTCCAAGTCTTGGTCTTATAAGGCATTATAAAGTGGTATTAACATGTAATCTTGATTCTACTCCTCTGTTAATGCAACCTAGGACTGCTTTTGATTGACAAATTTGATTTGCTTTGTCTTCATTCCTCAACTAAATGAATTCTAATTCAAAGAGTGGAACATCAGATCATCTAACAGTGAACTCAGTTCCTGAGTGCTATGAAAACTGTAACCAAAAGAAGAGCACCATTAAAAAAATAAAAATAAATCAACCCTGTAGGCAATGCAAGCAAGGCATGATTTCTGAATTCTTTCCAATCACTTTAGCAGCAGCAGCAGCAGCAGCAGCGATCATAGTAGGTGTCTGTATTTTCTTCTGTGCATTTTTATGTATGTGTGTATTTTCCCCCCAGGGACTAATCAGAGTGTGTGTATACATTTTGCCTTGTAAGTGAGGTTCTAATCAAGGTGGATACATAAGTGTTGCCTCTGCATGTGCATGGATCAAGTTCTAATCAAAGCGGAGGATTTTCCCTTGTGCTCTATCTGCATATATTTATATGTATGTATGCTCTGCTAAGCATAGTTAAACTGCATATCCTCTTCTCAGGCTCAAATTACAAAAAATGAAGGAGGTAGGAGCAGTTAGTAGCATTACAAGTTGCGGCTCAAGTGTCTCTCCCATAGGGATGTATCAAAGGGCCTCTTTATCTATCTTTTTTCCCACATTCATAATATGCAAAGGAAAGCTTCTGGAATTCTTTCCCATCTCTTTATCAGAAGTAGAATCTGTATTTTCCCATGTAATAATAATAATAATAATAATAATAATAATAATAATAATAATAATAATAATAATAATAGTAGTAGTAGTAGTAGTAGTAGTAGTAGTAGTAGTAGTAATAATAATAATAATAATAATAATAATAATAATAATAATAATAATAATAATAATAATAATAATAATAATAATAATAATAATAATAATAATAATTGGAAGGGACCTTGGAGGTCTTCTAGTCCAATCCCCTGCTCAGACAGGAAAACTTACACCATTTCAGACAAATGGCTGTCCAATCTCTTCTTAAAAACTTCCTGTGTTGGAGCATTCACAACTTCTGGAGGCTGATTAATTTTTCTAACTGTCGGGAAATTTATCCTTAGTTCAACTGCATGTGGATGTAAACTAAAGACACTATAGATAGAGCACAGATACAGTACAACATAATAACAGAGTTGGAAGGGACCTTGGAAGTCTTCTACTCCAAGGTATATGTTTCTTGCTCGAGCAAGAAACCTATACCTTTTCAACCAAATGGTTGTCCAATCTCTTTTTAAAAGCCTCCAGTGATGGAGCACCCACAATTTCTGAAGGCAAGCCATTCCACTGGTTTGTTGTCCTCACTACCAGGAAATTCCTCCTTAGTTCTAGGTTGCTTCTCTCCTTGATTAGTTTCCATCCATTGCTTCCTGTCCTGCCTTTAGGTACTTTGGAGAATAGCTTGACTCTATCTTCTTTGTGGCAACCCCTGAGATCATCTTTGTTGCTCTTCTCTGTACTCTTTCTAGAGTCTCAACATCTATTTTACATCATGGTGACCAAAACTGGATGCAGTATTCCAAGTTGGCCTGACCAAGTGGTATCAACACTTTATATGATCTTGATTCTATCTCTCTGTTAATGCAGCCTAGCACTGTGTTGGCGTTTTTTGGCAGCTGAAGCACATGGCTGGCTCATATTTAAGTGATTGTCCACTAGGACTCCAAAATCCCTCTCAGAGTTGCTACTATTCAGCAAGGTATCTCCTATACTGTACCTGTGCATTTGGTTTTTCTTGCCTAAATGTAGAAATTTACTTTTTTCACCACTGAATTTCATTTTGTTAGATAGCACCCAATGTTCAAGTCTGTCAAAATCCTTCTGTATCTTAAGTCTATCTTGTGGAGTGTTGGCTATTCCTGCCAACTTGGTGGAATCTGCAAATTTGATGAGTTCCCCATCTATCCTCTCATTTATGAAGATGTTGAAGAGCACTGGGCCCAAAACAGAGCTCTGGGGCACCCCACTACACACTTTTCTCCATGTAGATACAGCTCCATTGAGGACCACACACTGAGTACGGCCAGTCAGCCAGCTACAAATCCATCTGATGGTCATGCTGTCTAACCCACTTTTTTCTATCTTAGGTTGTGGTCTACTTTGTCAAATTCCTTACTGAAATTCAAGTAAATTATATCCACAGCATTCCTCTGGTCCACTAATTCTGTCACCTTGTCAAAGAATGCAAAAAGATTAGTCTGGCATGATCTGTTTTTGACAAACCCATGTTGGCTTTTGGTTATGACTTTGTTTGCTTAGAGGTGTTCACTGATTCATTGCTTGATTATCTTTTCCAGAATCTTCCCAGGTATTGAAATCAGGTTGATAGATCTATAGTTTCCTGGATCTATTTTTTTCCCTTTTTGAAGATGGGAATTACTCTTTTCCAGTCCTCTGGTAGTTTGTCAGTACTCCAGGATCTTTGAAAGATATAGTTTAGTGGTTCTGAGATCACTTCTGCCAATTCCTTCAGAACCATCTTGTCCTGGTAATTTGAACTCGTCTAGGGTTATCATTTTCTTGCCTATCTTAACGTATTTCTAATATGTTTTTACGGTACTGTTTTTCATAGGTTGGAATGTTTCTTCCCTTTGTGTAAAGATGGATGCAAAAAACGAGTTAAGTAGTTCTGCTTTCTCCCTGTTGCTTGTCATCTTCTTGCCACTTTCTCCCACTAATGGACCAATCATTTCTTTAACCTTTTTTTGTTTTTTACATGTTAAAAAAAGGGTTGTTGTTGTTTTTACTTTTGTTGCAAGCCTTAGTTCATTTTGGGCCTTAGTTTTCCTCACTTCATCTTTGTAGGCTTGGGCTAATTGCTGATATTCTGCCTTAGTTATGTGCCCCTCTTTCCACTCTCCAGTTCCAAATAACATACTACATATCTATGTGTGTTCTCATCTTTGCTGCCTTTCTCTTGTTTTTCTGCAATGTTACTGGGAAGCACAGGATTGGCTGAATAGACTTGGCTCTAGTCACATGACTAGAAAGGAGGAGGAAGGGGATTTGAGAAGGGAGCAGCCAGCAGCATTCTGACTTCTCCTGGCATAGTTGATTATGATTATGTGCAATCAAGTCATTTTCAGCTCTAGAAACCACATAGATAGATGTTCTCCATGATGATCTATCCCTAACCTGTTGGGTTTTTTTTAGGTCTTCCAATGGTACCTCCAACACCACTGTAATTTAATCTCTCCTCCATGGGGGAACTGTTTTTTTTCTGGAGTCTTCCACTGAATCTAACCTATTTGCAAACTCAGTCTCTCTTTTACTGTCTTCCTATGTACATGTACACCAAATATGATGTGCACCCATTCTACTTAGGTTTTTAGGAGAGTTGTCATGTTGACAAGCAGAGACAAAAGTCCCAAGCCCCTTCCCATTCAATCTGTTTGATTGGAGAGAATTCAAATTTTTAGAAAAGGGAGGAGAAAAAGATCATTTTGCCTGGGAGAACATCAACATTTGCAAAACCCTGAAAAATCTTTACCATTACCCAAGCCCAGGTCAGTAACGATTGAATATGCTTAATAGATGAATTATTTATAATGAAACGTAGAAAAGCAAAGCTTAGAAGTAAAGAATAGAACATTCTGCTAAGAGGCAAGAGGTGGCTGGAATCCTGAATAAAATTTTCTTCATGGAGCAAGTCACATTTCACCATTGGGTTCCTCATATGATGGACTAATATCTATAGCTATCATAGAAGGTAAAGTCCATTCCTTTGAGCAATACAAGAAGTCCTCAACCTGCAATCAAGCATTTAGTGACTGTTCAAAGTTACAACAGCACTGAAAAAAAGTGACTTATAACTGGCCCTTGAACTTACAACTATAGCAACATCTCTACAACGACATGATCAAAATTTTGGGTGCTTTGCAACCAGCATGTATTTACAAAAGTTGTTGAGTCCCAGGGCCATGTGATCACCATTTTGCCACCTTCCCAGCCAGTTTCTGACAAACAAAGTCAATGGGGGAAGTCAGATTTGCTTAAGGTTGGCATAATTCATGTAATAACTGCAGTGATTTGGTTAATAACCATGGCAAAGAAAATTGTAGAATTGGGCACAATTCTCTTAACAACCGCCTCACTGGACAACATAAAATCTGGCCTCAATTGGGGTCCTAAGTCAAGGACTACCTGCATTTCCCAAATTATATTACTTTTATGATGGTCTATGACAGGAGTCTTCAAACTTGGCCCTTTTATGACTTGTGGACTTCAACTCTCAGAATTCCTCAGCCAGCATGCCTGGCTGAGGAATTCTGGGAGCTGAAGTCCACAAGTCATAAAAGGGCCAAGTTTGAAGACCCCTGGTCTATGACTATTATAAAGATATGATTTGAGATGACCTGAAAAAACATGCTCTGCCTATACAGTGTAGTGACTGGTTATTTGTTTTGGGATTTTTTTGGCCAAACAATTCCCTGTGTTTTGACTGAACAATTGCAAATTGTTTTGCCACACAGTAGAAACTTCCTTTCCTCCCCCCCTTTGCTTTTAATGGTGACCAATAAATAAATAAATAAATAAATCTAGACCTACATCCTCTCATAGTTTAGCCTGGAGGGAAAAAAGAGGCAAACAGTTCCTGAGTTCAAAGGATAATCTACAGTGCTGGAGATCAGAATAAGCGGTAGATTTTGTTCCCACCTTCAATGAACATCTTTCAGTTCTGAGCATCTGATTCACAAACTGTCAAATCAAGAGGCCTGAGACAAAGAATCCATAACAGGGCACAGTGTAGTGGCAGCCCTTCTCTTTTGCCTCCAGCAAGAAGAAAAAAAAGAGAAAGAAGTGAAAAGAAAAGCCAGATGTATTTTGACTACAAATGCAATTTAGATGAGTGGCTGCTAGGAATCTGGCATAGGCATCTCTGGCTTGTAGCAATGAAACATCTCAAATTCATTAGCATGCTTCATATTACTTTATTTTCACAAAGCACTTAACACAGCATGACCTTTTGTCTGATTCACTCATAACAGGGGCTTTATTCCACGTGTTAATGTACCATCACATTACTAATAATAAAACAGCAAGCATTTGGGTGGCTCCTCACATCACATCTGTTGGAGAGTCTTTAGTAGGATTAATCCAGGTTACAATTTTAGTTTTCACTCACCAGCATATATACATGTGTGCAAAAAATCCCCCAAGGAAATGTACATGGAGCTTTGACTCTACCCTGTATTGTAGTTGAAATTGCTTGTTTCTTCAGCCAGCTTCAAATATCCCAGTCTGGACTGCAGTGGGCTGACGATGGGGCCAGACTATTGTCACCTGTTTGGCCATTTTCTATGTTTTCATCCTTTCCATCCATGTAGCCTCCCCTTCTGGCTCCTGTATGGGTTAGTCTACCACTTCCTGCTTTTTCCTTTTAGGGACTTTTCCTTCCTACTAGTTCCAGTATTTTTCCTTTGCTTTCTCAGATGAGTGCAACATGGATGCCTTCACACTTGTTTGCCATATATCTCCTTCAACACCAACACACATTCTTTCTCTCTTTCCTCTCACCCCTTGAAGTACCATCCTGGCTCAAATGCTACAATAATCAAAGCAATGGGGAATAGGTTGTTTTTTTCACTCCTTCCTCCCTTCTACGGTAGATCCAGGGAAACAGTATGGCTAGGAAGAATGGTTAGCTTAGCTTCACAGAAACAAAATAAGCAATGTTCCTCAACTACAACCAAAGGATATACTTTTAAAAAAATGGTACGAAAGGGAAACTGTGTAAAAATGTGTAGAGGGGGTGAGAAAATAAGAAAGGCAGATTTCACCCACCTTAGACAGAAATGGAAAGGGTGCCCATTGGGAGATGTAAGAGTTGAATGGAGAATATGCTTCTGTGGTTGAGGACAGTTCATTGACTTAATGGGCCATGGTTGGATCGATTGCATTTTCTTTTTTTAAGAAAAAATGGAATTGCCAACCAGCAGACAATATAGAGCCTGGCAACTCAAGATGAAATGGTTGCTAGGGTACCAACTAGCCACTGCAAGGAAGCGAGCATGCCAGGCACCACAGTCAATCAAAGATGAGGCTTCTACTGGAATGGAACAAAGAGCTGGAGACCACCCACTCGGCAGGGCTTAAGATTGCTCAGGTAGAAAACAGAGGTTCTGAATCAAAGCTAGAAAATCCAAGTTGGAGGGGGTGAATTTGCAACTGGGTGTAAACAAAGTTACTGTTTCTGCACTCAGAAAATAACTAATGATGGGTCAAACAGAAGGTGTGTGGGTGGAATTTGCCCCAAGATTCAAATGTCACTTCCTAGGCAGATATCTGATCATATACATAGAATGGCTCAAAAGACAAACAATTCAACTATCAATAAACTATTCAAGGAAAGGAAAGAGGAAAGGAAAGAGGAAAAGAAAGAAGAAAGGAAAGAGGAAAGAGGAAAGGAAAATAAAATGTTATTTGAGGAAGTAGATCCATGCCATTCCCCCTCCCTTTCATACTTAATGAAATCTTTATACATTAAAACTCTTGAAGGTTTAAAACACTATTTGGGGTCGCCTCTTCTAGAGAATTAGTGGGAAATTGCAAGGGCTGCTGCTGAATTTACTGGCATAATTCATATGAACCTGGACAAACGTCCCCAACCTTTTGGGCACCAGGGACCAGTTACGTGGAGAGAGGTTTTTCTGTGGACCGGAGGGTGCATGGTTTTGTGTATTGCCTGCACCCTGCAGATGGGGCTTTGCTTGTTTGTGCAGACTGGTTGCTGGCATCCGCGGCCCAGTACTGGTCCATGGACAGGGGGTTGGGGACCCCTGAACCTGGGTATGTAATAAAAAAATAAGTAAACATCTGGAGGACACAAAATAGGTTTGATTATAGCTGTTTTAGACTTGTAGATACTTCTGGGATTTGTTAGCTTTCATTAAGTATGTATTCAGTTGATTCATAGCTACTCTAATTGAGCGTGGACTTATTGAGAAGATATAACAAAACATTTTAGCATCTTAATGGCTAACAGATTTATTGTCACATAGGATTTTATGGATCACAGGGTACTTCATGTGATATCTGATGATGTTTGGTTCTGAGAAAGCTGCACATTTTTAATCCTTTCTTAGATCTCTGTTGCATGCTTCTAATGAGCTGTGATCCACAAAAGCTTAGTTTTTAAGATGCCTTAAGACTCTCTGTTGTATTTATTGCAAAAGTCTCCCTAGAAATCATTCCAGATTAGGCCATTTCAGCTCAGTTCTATCTATATCCATGCAAAACATGTGAATTATTGCTGATTGTCTATGCCGCGGGTGTCAAACTTGCCATGTCACGTGATGTGTCATGACGGATCGTGACTCTTTTTGCATTGCCAGCAATGAGGTGGGCACGGCTTTGATATGATGAAACCGGCCTATGGGCCGGCAGTTTGACACCCCTGGTGTATGCCTATCTCTGCATATATGAAGACATGGTACAAGAAAGGCAGTAAAACTATCAGAATCTGGCCAATAGCAGGAGCAGATTACCACTGACAATAGATGTGTTTCTTTCATTTCATGCTACAGCTATATTTTTAAGAATATCCATGAGGAATAGCCATCAGTAATTCATCGAAGTAGGCCACAGGATATTACTACTGCTTTTTCAAATTTAAAGTCTAAAGATGGATAGGAAGGATGATGCTTTTAAAAAGAGAGAGAGAGAGAGAGAAAAAAGCACAAGTGGCTCATATTTGTTAAACCATAATTGGGAGTTAAAAGATAGGGTAATTGGAAGGAGAGCAGGATGAAGTTCTAATTTTCAGGGCTTGTTTGCCTTTTAGCTATCCTTTTCCCCTGCACACCAAGTTTACTCTTAAAAGCTTTAGCTACTATATTTTGCGGTCCCTCAAAAAAAAAAAAAAAAACACCAGGTGATTGCCTTTCTTGAAAGCATGTGTTTACTAACACATAGCTTTTATTCTTTTACTTTATCCTAATATAGTGCAAGAACTTCTTTCCCTCAAAATTGCTTAGGCTACTGCACCAATGATGTTGGTATGTCTGTTAGTAAACTGATGGAATACCAAAGCCTTGACAAGTTCACATTTTAAAGCTCGTTTTAAACTCCAAATCTTTCTACCTCTACTCTGAATCACAAATGGTAGATGTTTACAGAAAAGAGACAGGTAGAATCTTTTTGATACTCTTCCTGCTGGGACCATACACAGCTATAAGAGAAGGGTTTGGGCATTTGCCAGATTCCATCTGTCAGAGAGCAATAATTATATGTTCTGTTGACATACTCTTTATGAGAATCTCTCCGTCTGTTGATCAACAGGAAAGATTTATGAGAAAAGAAAAGAAGCTTGGCATCCCAAATGTTTCTGGAAACTACAAAAAAAAAAGTTTGAAAATATTTCTTTTCCATTAACCTAATAATGAAATAGCAAGAAGTTGGTCCAATCAAAGTTGAATCTAGTTCCATCCATATCAATGGAATAAATGTGTGATTATCTAAACCCAGATAATTTAACAGCCTTATATGAAACCAATGCAATGCAGTATGATTATTTTTTTTAACCAAACCAACATAATTCTTAAAAGATTAAATATCACATGAGTTAAGATTTGGTACACAATCTCCTCCATCATACCTAAAAAAGAAGCTCCTGGCTTCAACTTTACATCCATTTTTACTATTCTCTGAATCAAACCACATATCTGATCCCAATACCACTTGGCATTCTTACATGTCTACCAAAGATGATAAAAAGATACCTTCACATTGATTGCATTTCCAGCACTTATTTGGTATTTCCTTACGCATCTTTCTCAAGGGTTAAATACCAACAATATATCATGTTATACAAATTTTCTTTCAAGTTATAATTTCAATGTGAATTTCAATCCAATAATCCATATATTTTCCCATTGTTCCAACATAACATATCCAGAAAAAATTCCCATTTAATCATGCAATCTTTAACATATTCATCCTCCTGATTCGTTTTCTACAACAATTTATATACTTTTGCAATAGAGTGTTCGTTCTGAGTACATAAGTCCCCTTCAAAGCCTCTTTTTTCATCTCCAAAAACTTAATTCTTTTTAATCCAATTTGAATCATTGAACCAATTGTGCATAAGCAAACTATTGACAAATATACTTTTCTTTTCCAACTCTTCTCTTGTTTTTAATTTAGATCAATAAAAGTCAATAAATTAGCATAAGTCGACCAGTTTTCTTCAGCCATCATTTCTCTTCTAAAAGAAACCTTCCTTGGATAACAACCTAATGGAATTTTAGGAGACAATCTTGTTTTATATCTGTTCCAAACTCTCAGTATGGTATATCTAATAAAATTATTTTTAAATATATATTAACTTTAAGTTTATCATACCATAAACTTAACCATCCAAACCAAATCTCAAACTCCAATAAACTCCTATTTTTTAAATTCACTTGATACATGATCATGATACATGATCTCCTGTTAAACATTTGTCATCATTATTATCACAGAGTAGGCCCATCTAACCTAAAAATATCCATCCAGAATTTTCTATCACCAGGCCTCATTTTTTCTGTGATGTCAATGCATCAGAGAACCAAAGAACTAATCTTGCTGTGTGTTCTAGAATAAGATATTCAACAGAGCAGATATATTTCCATGTTCATAATCAGAATTTTAGGATCACCAGTTCCTGAAACAAGAAACCTCCAAAAAAACTCTTGGGAACTCTTCAGCTTATTGAGCTACTATGTCCATTGTTTCCAAATGCCTCAACTATAAAATCGACCAGGTGATCTACCTATAACAAATAAACTATAGAGCCAAGTAATTTTAATAACCAGAATTTGATCAACTAGGAAAGATTTATATAAATATATAAATATCCACTCAAATGGGTTTTATAATTTATAGAAAAGGATGAAGTGCTTCAGCAAGTAATATGAAAGTACCGCAAATATTGATCCATGTTTTATGGAGAGTGCTCCATAGTTCTGATGGTGAAATTCAAAAGTACTGTTGGAGGTCTTAGAATAACATTTGCAGGCAAAATGAAAAAGTGCTGTTTTTGAACAACCACTAACAGTTGTCCATGTGCATAGTAGAGAATGAATTAGTCTCTGTTTCAAGGGCCTATTATTTAGTCTTTCCTATTTAATAACATGTCAACCAAGGTATGTTACCATTTTGGTCAAATTTTGCATTGCTACACATTTAATTTACTGATTACTTATGGCTAGTAGCTTCTTTGTATGACTGTTATATACACATGTAATGCATACTTCACATTTATTTATTTGTAGAAGTCCTTTCATCTTACATATTCTTCCCCTATTTTTGGGATTCTGCAAAAGTTTAGGATGATCTTACTGGCTTTATAAGAATTGATCAAACATGGAATGCTATTGGTGTCAAATAAGTGATATCCTAAATTCCACTGCTACCAGGGATGCATAGTTTTCATCACTGTCAATTTCAGAAACTAATATCTGACATCAGGCACCAAATTTTGATACGAGCTATTGAACCACCAGATGATGTTTTTATACTGACAAATTAGTATTTACAGAGAATTATGCTGAAGCAGTACTTTCCATTTCTCAAAAAAAAAAAAGCCAACATGGGCTATTTAAGCAGTTTTGCATTCTTTGTTACTTGCTCCCCCCCCCACTTTTTTCCCCTGAAATATGCTCAGCTTACAAAACTGGCAGCTTAAAATCTCAATATGTGTTTCTGTTGTTTGTACCAATTTTCTGTGAAGTTTTAACAAGTGAGCTATTGCTCCAATGATGTACGAGTTAAGACTTGTTTATACTATAATTTGCAGAGCCAAAGCATGTACCTTTTCTTCCAGAACACTACTATTCCCACCAGTGCAAAAAAGCATCAAAGACTGTCTTACAGCCATTTAGCCTATATTGGTCCTGGCCAGTCATACAGACTGTGTAAAGCAATCAAGTACAGGCATGCATGCATGCATGAATGCATACATGATAAAAAAAAATAAACTAAAATGTAGCTATAAGAGGTATACATCTGATGCTGAATTACACTCCAAAAACTATATTTCAGGATTTGATATTTTATTAAGAACTCTGGCTATATCAAGTCTGGGATTTGGTGAAGAGACTCATTCTACACAGCTGAAAATTCACTTAAGGTGATAAAGAATGGATTCAATATATGGGTTCTTCGTTGATTTTTCACATACGTTTTATTGCAGAAATGAGAAGATACGATAGTATGTTTCTATGTGGTTTAGAATATGTTAAAGCACTGAGCTAATTTTATACATGGATATATGAATCTTTTCCCTTTTCCTAAAGTTTTATTTTTATCAGAAACATTTAGCTTGCTTCGTAAAGCTAAAAAAAAAGAGTTTAACTTACACTATCAAGCTGTAAGTGATGTCACTCATTATATGATCATGTTTTATTGAAATGGGACTTGCTGTACAGTTATGCAAAGTGATGGAGTAATTTTCTATGAGATGTTGTGGTTTCCTTTGTTAGTGCTTAATAGCTTCTGAGTTACAACAGCTGCTCCAGTTCAATGGCATTTGTATTCTGTCTCAGCTCTGTGAGTGAAACTGGTTTGTAGCTAAAGGAAAAGAAGGATAGCTGCATTTTTTGCAGATGGGTTGCTAAAAGCAGCCTTGGGGAATTGCAAGAGACTGATGCAGTGGAAAACGTGAAGTGTTACCTGCAACTTGAACACTTATTTACAGGAACTGATCTGAGGAAACTGAAAATGACAATGTTACAGTATAAGAATCAAATAATCTATAATATGCATACAGTGCAGAGTCAAAAGTTTCCATTTTAAAAAGAAAAAAGGAAAAAAAATATTTCTATTGCAGATAACATGGGGTTCGAGGTTTTCGGATGTTTGAAATGGATTCCAGAAAAGAGATCCTGCATCTCAAAAGAAGCGGCACTTAATAATTTTATTGCATTCAAACTGGGTATAGGAATGACGCTCCAATTAAAATTCCACTTTGAATGATGCAGATTCATGTGAAAAAACAAGCAAATTACAAGTTGCAGTCTTATACTTAGCACTATCTTCTGTTGAATGTAATCCATCTTTTTACAGTTCTTAAAATAGTCACAGGAAGGAAGGAAAGGCAGTGAAATGGCAAAATGAGAGTGTTAATTCCCCAATGAGATGTCATCACATAGGTTACTATTACTGACAAAAACAAATATAAAAGGGTCCTAAAAGTCTAAGGTGCTATTCAAATTTCACCCCTCCGTTTTATTATTTTAATATGTTAACAGAATCTTCTCTTATACTTACCGCATTTTGTTTCTATTTTTGTTTCCCCTTCCCTGGAAACATTTGATCCAAATGTTTTTTAAAAAAGTATTAATTGAAAAACTTAGGTGTAAGAGAAGGACTAATTCCAGCTTAGTGAGCTGACAGGTTAAAGCCAGAAAACACTGTTTTTCAACTATGGGACCTATATTTTAGATCAGTGTTTCTCAAACTTGGCAACTTTAAGAATTCCCCAGCCAGCATGGGCACACATGTGAATTTTGTCAAGGTTGAGAAACACTGCTCTAGAACAGGCATGTCAAACTGCTGGCCCACGGGCCAGATGTATCATGCCAAAACCACGCCCACCCCATTGCTGGCAATGGGGAAAAAGTCGCGATACGTCGCGCAACATCACGTGACGTCGTGAGTTTGACATGCCTGCTCTAGAAACTAAGCTGACCTCCTCAATTATAATCATCCAGAAGGGACTGCAAATCAAATTCTTCCAGAGGATCTTTGGGGAATGATTTTGTGGCACATGGAACTGGATGTTATTAATTAATACTTCTTTGCGGTTGGTGTTTTTGTTCATGGCCTATGGCAGGGGTAGGCAACCTTGGCTCTTTTATGACTCATGGACTTCAGCTCCCAGAATTCCTGAGCTAGCCATGCTGGCTCAGGAATTTTGGGAGCTGAAGTCCTTGAGTCGTAAAAGAGCTAAGGTTGCCTACCCCTGGTCTATGGTTTTGCATTGTACCATCTAAGCTAGCCTTCTCTGACTTATTTCAGCATTTCATTGTGTTTTGCTGTTGTAAGCCACCTTTTGGTGGCAAATTTAATAAGCATTGCATCATCATCATCATCATCATCATCACAATTTCAGTACTATTCATATTTTTGGGAATTTACTTGAAGCACTGTAATAAGTAGATAGTAAATTAAAGATGGGGCATTTCCAGATGTCCCTGCTATAAACAGCTGTTGCAGAAAATATGCAGGAACTCAGTAGTGACTTCCTCTTAGACATCACTTCAGATGACAGCAAGAACAGACTGTAAAGAAGAGGTACACTGAACCAGGCTAAGTCTAATCCAGGTCCAGTCAAATGCTTGTCATTCTCCTGAAATGTTTTTTAAATCTACATAGTTGGCAAAAGCAAGAAAGCAAGAATAACGCAACTTTCAGGGAGGTATTTTTAATGCTAGCTTGGGATAAATGCAGAATGTTGAAAACTGTTAAGAGTAAATCCCCAGCTTTAACTATAGTTATTTAAGACATGAGCCTCTTTGAAATGAGACAGCCTTCACATCTGTATCGGTCCTTCATCAGTGGTGGGATTCAAATATGTGAACAACCATTTCTCTGTGTGGATGCTGCTTCCGGAAGTCCATTCTGGGCCTGGGCAACAAAAAATTAGCTACCGGTTCTGCTGATGTGGTGCGAACTGGCTGAATCCCACCACTATCCTTCATGCCTAGACCAAACTGCTCATTCTCTGCTTTCTCATAATCACTCGGAAACATGCTGAATGGAGAGACAGACAGATGGACAGATATCATGTTCAGTTGCCAGATGACTATATAGGTAGTCCTCAACCTATGGCCACAACTGAGCCCAAAATTTATGTTGCTAAGCGAGACAGTTATTAAATGAGTTTTATCCCATTTTATGACCTTTCTTGCCACAGTTGTTAAGTGAATCATCACAGTTGTTAAGTTAGCAGCACCGTTGTTAAGTGAATCTGGTTTTCCCATTGACCTTGCCTGTTAGAAGGTCAGAAAAGGTGATCACATGACCCTGGGACACTGCAATGGTCATAAATGTGAGTCATTTGCCTACCGTCTAAATTTTGATCACGTGACCATGGAGCTGCTGCAATCGTCATAAGTGTGATAAATTGTCACTAAATTCAACTGTAAGTTGAGGACCACCCATACCTAATCTTCTCTTGAAGCAGTCTGAGACCCATTCCTCACTTCACCTGACCACAGCACAAACATGGGGACTCCCAGCATTTTTTTTCCTGTGTCTCCACAACATTGCCTTCATCTCACCCTCAGTGACCTTGAGTGAGAATGGGACAAGTGACCCTTTTCATGAAAAGCTAAACCCTGGGAGGGATGGGAGACATCAAAAATGCCTTCAACTATCTGATCGAAACCCTGAAACTTTTTGCAAATCTCATAAAAGGGGGAGTGAGGATTCAATCACAAGATCACAATGTCTTTACCTTTTTACGTCGTCCCCAAAGACACCTCTGATGGTGAGTCCCCAGGGCTATGCACCCCAAATCTCATTATTTATTGTTAAATTTGTATGCCATCGGATTTGCAACAACTCTGGGCAGCTATTTCTTCTGACATTCCTCTGACCATTATCGGTGAACACAATTTTGAAGTAGGAATCCCATCTGCAGAGTGGATCTATCAATAAGTTTAAAGACTTTAAAAAGTAAAGAAATCCCACAGAGAAAAAAAAAGAGGGGAGAACCCTTTCCCATTTTACTTCATTGCCCTACTTCTTGTAGTCCTCAGAGCCTTCAAACTATTCTGTGGGTTGCAATTAGAAAAGGATTGCCTAGCTTTATTGTACATTGAACAATGTATCAAGCATTCTTTGCAGTCTCAACATTACTCTTAATGGGATTACAATGAACATCTGAATAAAGAGAGAGGCAGCATTTTTTTTTTAAAGTCCTTAGCATATTTTTGCAACTTTGTCTTCACCTTTCTTCTAAATTGAAAAGCTAAAATCTTAGTTGCATTTTTCTGGAGCTTTACAATATCCTGCTTGGAGTCCAGACCCCCAAAGTGTAAACAGTGTGATAATGAAATAGTACAGTGGATTCATGTTGCCCATTGATGGCAAAGTAGAGGTCTTTGTAGAGTCTCAGATCTTAATCCACCCACAGCCACAGAATCTACTCACATCCATGAGTTCACAGTCCTTTTCAGCCCACCATACTTTGCAGGGAGGTTTCTTTTTTATGGATAACAATTGGAGGATGAATATATGCTGCTCTGAGTCCCATGTGAAAAGCGGAAATAGATTGATTAAATCATAGATACATACCATTATGATATTGGCAATTATATCCCCAGTCTTACATATTCATTTTTTAATGTGTAAGAAACAGCTGAAATGGAAAACAAGCACCTACCTTAACATACTTGAATTGGTGATTTAGTTTGTGCAATGATACCCTAGAAGACTCTGTGATTTTTATAAAGGTTGGGCTACTAGTATCTATTTTATCTCAGCAACTTTATGATATGTGGACTTCCACTCCCAGAATTCTCCAGCCCAGAATTCCCCAACCCAACACACTTGCTGAGAGGTTCTGGGATTTGAAGTTCACAAATCTTAATTGCTGAGGTTGCTGTTATAGATAACATAACTGATAAATACGTAGTTATGTAGATAGATGGATATCAATAAAAATTGATCTAAAATGTTTACCTCAGAGAAGGTTCTTGATTGTCGTAGTTTGCAGCATAGGCGGATTAACCTTAATAAAGAGATCTCTTAGTCATTCATTTTAAGGTTTGGAGGACATCTCAGTAGTGAAATATGCTCCCTTTCAAATGAGATATAAATATGTATAAAATTATTTCTTAATCAGTGACATTTCTTTAATTGGCTGTCAAGCTCCTGAATTCCAAAGAAATCTGAACTTCTGTAGCCTGGCAAAGCTGTTTTATCTTTTCCCAAGTGCCAGGCAGAAACAATTGAATTACAATGTGCAGGTTCAATTTTCAACAATAATAAAAAGGAGAAAGAAAGAGAGATCAAAAGAGAGTTCAAAACGCCCAGCAAAATTAAATTAGCACAGAATGCTTGCTACAAAAATATAGGAGACATTTACTGCCTAGAAGCGGGCCAAGAGCACATGACCTTGAAAGGTAAAAAGAAAAGTTGAGGTTATATTTTTAAAAGATGCCATTCTATGTCAGATGGAAATATTCACAATTTTGGGAGATGCTGATTAAAGTCATCGCAATAACGTGTATCAAATAGTAATAATAACAATTATTATTCCTATGCTTTTGCAGTTAGAAACTCCCTTGATTTCTTATGTCTCATTTACATAAGCCATAAGAGAAAAAAAAGCTGTCCTATATAATGTTAAACGGCAAGGGTGGCTTTTTACATTATACTGTTAAAATGCTATGCATTTTATAGTATAAATATAACAGAAAAAAGGTAGATTGCAGAGTCTTTAATTAAAAAATCCAGACAAAGTAGATCAAAGCTGGGTGAAGCCTGCAAATGTATTAAATGCCATATAACTCAACAGTAGAGCACATCTGATCCCAGGTTCAGTCTCTGGTTTAAATAATCTCACGTAGCAAGAGTAGGAAAGATTTCTCCTGCAACACTTAAATGCAAGCAGGAATGTATTCTGGAGATATCACTATGGTCTGTTTCGGTATAAGCCTGTTCTTTATCTTATAGAATGATGACCCGTAAAACCACTTGTGCTTGGCAGACTTTTCAATGGTATTCCATGACTGAATTTTTTTTTCCAGAACAGAGTTTTTTAAAGCCTGCGATCTTAACAACTCTCCAGTTGGCCTGCAGTGGCAATACGTTGCTTAATTAAAAGGTTCTAAAAGTCCAAACATCTGCATTCAGAATCAAGCCACACAATAAACAGCAGAAACATTATCCGAACATTTTGAATTTATTCGCTTTCATTTATTTATGAAATTGGGCAGATAGGAAATGATTGGGGTGGGTGGGTGAGAAGTGTTCATAGAAACAAATTTGGTGGTTGGTGCTAAAGAATGTGTTATTTTTAGATGTTTCATTGATGTCTATCTAGGAAAAAGACATAGTGGGTCTGGCTTTTTAGATAAGTTGCATGGATATTTATTAAAGGCAAGATGATAAATTAATATACCTGGTTTATGTGTACAGAATAGACAATTTGCTATTCTCTCTTTTAATCAGGCTGAACTTCTTGTCTAGACAGAATTTTTTTCTCATGTACTGCCCAGAATCATTTGCTGAAATGGGTGGCTATAGAAATCAAATAAATAAATAAAATAAAAAGATCAGGACGTTTCATGTATGCATGTAAAGATACATTCTGAATCTGGGTCCATTTTTATCTCTCATCTATAGTTGTACCTTCGATTTTTACTGGGATTCTCAACCCTGTCAGTTATATGCAATCACATCTCCAAGACTCCCATGTCTTAGCAGGATTGTCTTAATAGAAATATTCTGATCTTGAATTTGGTTGTGCTTTAACAAGTGGATCTAGTTTCCTTTCCAATTTCTGTCACAGCAATCTCGTCCATTTTTGCAAAAAGTTAAAATGATAGCCTCCAGCACAGTGTCCACTCTCAGCTACAGTGACCAAAAATATGACATCATGACCCAGAATTAAATACATTCTATTTGCATCTAGCATCAGACCCAAATAGGTAAATCACAGGGTCAAATATTGCATGTCTCGTCACTTCTCTCTCTCTCTCTCTCTCTCTCTCTCTCTCTCTCTCTCTCTCTCTCTC